>NC_138155.1:7515000-7692500 GCF_964199315.1 Orbicella franksi
ACCTGAAAGCAGAAGGGACAGTAATTAAGCAACACGAATCTCCACGGTCTGTAGTCATACAGACCTCAAATGGCCAAGTCAGAAGGAACCGAAGGATGACACGAAGAGTTCTTGAGGGAAGACCTCCAGTCTCACCCCAGAATGAGGGCTATGAGAGTCGCGAATCAGCACCAACAAGAGAGAGGAGCCCAGACGTCTCCTCAGCTCTTGGAGCCAGCCAAGAAGACTACGGAGAACTGCCTGTCCCTGAGGACCAACCAGCAGTAAATGAGCCCTTACAGCCTGAACCATTGCTGACCCGCCTTAGACCTAGAGGAGCTCTTAGAAGACCGGAAAGACTTATTGAACAATGCTAAGATTAGTATTCATTTAGGACACTGGAAAACGGTGATGTGTTTATTGACATTCAGTTAAGTTAAAAGAAAAAGGAAGATGTAGTAACATGAAGTCCTAACTGACCGCTGACCGATAGCGGGGGAAGGAATTGTGCTAGCTGTAGGAATCGACCGTATTAAAGCATGTTGCGTTAATGTCTGTTGTCTTGGTACCTTTCCGGACACAACATTGGGCAGGAAAAAAAAGTGAGCGGACAAAACCGGGAAATGCCGATAAATCAAGTAATCCCGCAATGATGAACGAATCACACAACATGAACCTTCCTCTGCTTCTCCCCCTGAACCAAGTTCAGATCTACGACCTGAACTTAAAGATACCAAAGTGCCTACGAATGGATGTTGAGCGCGGCGAGCAGACGTAAATGTCTTGTTTACCCAATGAAAGCCATCACAATAAACTCTGAGCTTGCATCGAGATGCTTGTCCGGGCGTAAAGGAGCGTTTGATTAATCAGTCTAAAACAGATCTTAAGGAATAAAAGCCCAGATGATCTGGAATACTTGTCTGAGTATGTCGTTGGCAGTGGGAGCCACGTGCCGTACTATCATGCTCGGCAATTGAAGTTATTGTGTAGAAAATATCGCGCAATTACACAGCCGAGGGCAAAAAAAAGAAGCGTGAGGAGAAACTTAGCACATGGAGCTAAGATAGATGGTCAGTGTTTTAGGTGACCATGCACGGCTACCAATGGCTTGGCCAATGGCTAGCCAGTGGCTTGTACAAGCAACGAATCGTACAAGTCCGTAAGTAACGACCTCCGAAAGAAGTGAGCCCACCCCCCATCCCCTGAAAATAGAGGAACTAAGATTCAAAAGTATATATTTTTTTCCAATCAATAACCTGAAAAACGTACGATAAACTAAAGGCGATTCAACTAGGGAACGTATTGCTTATTCCAGGATGGCGTCATGAAGAGCCCTGGTAAAACAAACCCCGCAAAATTTTCATCAAGTAACAAGAAGGCACTAACAGGACCTTTCCTTCAAATTCAAATTACTAAGATTAACAACTTTGTATCATTTTTAACAGGAACACATAAAAAGTACGTTTAATCATATTGAAATTAAAAACTCGACCACAGCAGTCAAATATTCATAATGCAGATTAACGTAGCAGTGCATCATGAACAATAAAGATAGTTTAAGGTATCTCACATCAAGGCCCACCCATGTGCCAACAACATAAATTTGAGCTGGAACAAAGAATTTCAAAACAATTTATAAGAATTCAGTGTTTTTATGAATTATACCCACAGCCTTAAAGGAATGCAGCCCTGTTCTCATAAAATTAAAAGAAAAACAACAACAACAACAAAAATCAACAACACCGGGAAGAGATACTTACAGTAGAAGTCATTTGCCTTCCCTCATGGGGTAAGAGATTCCTGCCTATATCAACTTTCTTTTCCCTCGTAAGTCCTTGCGCGTTCAGAGTTGCGCCACACTCGCGTTTTAGCTGCCGGGATCTCAAGCAATGCCTACCTAACTTTTTAAATACGCTACTTTTAGCCCTCCCCCAAATCTACACAAGTGTATTTCACTTGTGGAAAACTATCGATTTGCACAGTGTTTGGGTTGGATATTCTCGCCCCTATCAACTTTCTTTTCTCTCGTAAGTACTCTGGTGTTTAGAGATGCGCCACACCCGCGTTCCAGGAGCCGAGATCCAAACCAATGGTTACTTAACTTTTTAAAGATGCTAGTTTTAGCCCTCTTCCAAATCTGTAATGTTTATTTCACTTGTGGAAGTCTTTCGACTTGGACAGTCCTTAGGTGAAAGATTCTCGCCCCTATTAACTTTCTTTTCTCTCGTAAGTTCTCCCGCGTTTAGAGATACGTCTCACTCGCGTTTTAGGCGCACGGATCACAACCAATGCTTACCTAACTTTTTAGAGATGCTACTTTTAGCCCTCTCTCAAATCTACACACGTGTATTTCACTCGTGGAAGTCTATCGATTTAAACAGTGCTTGGGTGAGAGATTCTCGCCCATATATATCAACTTTCTTTTCTCTCGTAAGTTCTCACGCGCTTAGAAATGCGCCACACTCGGGCTTTAGTTGCCGGGATCCCAACCAATGGTTACCTAACTTTTTAAAGATGCTAGTTTTTGCCCTCTTCCAAATCTCCAATGTTTATTTCACTTATGGAAGTTTTTCGATTTGGACAGTACTTGGGTGAGAGATTCTCGCCCCTATCTACTTTCTTTTCTCTAGTAAGTTCTCGCGCGTTTAGAGATGCACCATACTCGCGTTTTAGGTGCAGGGATCCCAACCTATACTTACCTTACTTTTAAAAGATGGTACTTTTAGCCCTCCTCTAAATCTAAACACGTGTATTTTACTGGTGGAAAAATATCGATTTGCACAATGCTTGAGTGAGAGATTCTCGCTTATGCCAACTTTCTTTTCTCTCCCGCGCGTTTAGAGATGCGCCACACTTGCGTTTCAGGTGCCGGGACGCCAACCAGTGCTGAACTAACTTCAAAGGTGCTCCATTTAGCCCTCTTTTAAATCTACACACGTGTATTTTACTTGTAAGAAAACTATCGATTTGCAGAGTGTTTGGGTTGGACATTCTCGCCCATATCAACTTTCTTTTCTCTCGTAAGTTCTCGCTCGTTTAGAGATGCGCCACACTAGCGTTTCAGGTGCAGGGATCCCAAACAATGCTTACCTAACTTTTTAAAGCGGCTACTTTTAGCCCTCTTCAAAATCTTCAACGTCTGTTTCATTTCTGGAAGTCTATCGACTTGGAAAGTGCTTGTGTAAGAGATTCTCGCGCCTATTATTTTTTTTTCTCTTAAGTTTTTCGCGCGTTTCGAGATGCGCCGCACTCGCGTTTTAGGTGCAGAGATCCCAACCAATTTTTGCTTAACGGTTTAAAGATGCTACTTTTAGCCCTGCCCCAAATCTACGCACGCGTATTTCATTAGTGGAAAACTATCGATTTGCACAGTGTTTGTGTTGGACATTCTCGCCAACTCGTGCGTTTAGAGATGCGCCACACTCGCGTTTCAGGTGACAGGATCTCAACTAATGCTTACCTAACTTTTTAAAGATGCTGCTTTTAGCCCTCCTTTAAATCTACACACAGCCAATTCTTACCTAAATTTTTAAAGGTGCTACTTTTAGCCCTTCTCCAAATATACCAACCTGTATTTCACTTGTAAAAAGCTATTGATTTGCACAGTGTTTGGGTGGGACATTTTTGTACATACCAACTTTCTTTTACCTCGTAAGTTCTTGGGCGTTTAGAGATGCGCCACAGTCGCGTTTTAGGTACAGAGGTCCTACTTACCTAACTTTTTAAAGCTGCCACTTTTAGCCTTCCCTCAAATCTACACACTTGTCTTTCACTTGTGGAAAACTATTGATTTGCAAAAAGTGCTTTGGTAACAGATTCTCGCCCTTATCAACTTTCTTTTTTCTCGTAAGTTCTCGCGCGTTTAGAGATGCGCCACACTCGCGTTTGAAAGGCAGGAATCTTAACCAATGCTTACCTAACTTTTGAAAGATGCTACTTTTAGCCCTCCTCCAAATCTAAACAAGCGTATTTAACTTTTGGAAAACTAACGATTTGCACACTGCTTGGGTGAGGGATTCTCACCCGTATCAACTTTCTTTGCTCTCCTAAGTTCTCGTGCATGTAGAGATGCGCCACACTTGCAATGCAGGTGCCGGAATGCCAACCAATGCTTACCTAACTTTTTAAAGATGCTTCTTTTAGCCCTACTTTAAATCTACACACCTGTATTTTACTTGTCAAAAAACTCTCGATTTGCATAGGGTTTGGGTTGGACATTCTCGCCCATATCAACTTTTTTTTTCTCTTCTAAGTTCTCGCGCGCTTAATGATGCGCCACATTTCCGTTTTAGGTGCAGGGACACCAACCAATGCGTACCTAACTTTTTAAAAATGCTACTTTTAGCCCTCTTCCAAATCTCCAACGTTTATTTCACTTGTGGAGGTCTATCGATTTTGACAGTGCTTGGCTAAGAGATTCTCGCCTTTTTCATCTTTCTTTTCAATCTTAAGTTCTCGCTCGTTTAGAGATGCGCCACACTCGCATTTAAAGTACAGGGATCCCAACCAATGCTTACCTGCTTTTTTAAAGATGCTACTTTTAGCCCTCACTAAAATCAACACACGTGTGTTTCACTTGTGGAAAACTATTGATTTGCACAGTGTTTAGGTTGGACATTTTCGCACAAACCAACTTTCTTTTCCCTTGTAAGCTCTTGCGCGTTTAGAGATGCGCCACAGTCGCGTTTTAGGTACAGGGATCCCAACCAATGGTTAACTAACGTTTTAAAGATGCTACTTTTAGCCCTTTCTCAAATCTACACACGTGTCTTTCACTTTTGGAAAACTATCGATTTGGAAAAAGTGCTTTGGTAACAGATTCTCGCCAATATCAACTTTCTTTTCTCTCGTATGTTCTCGCGCGTTTAGAGATGCGCCACACTCGCGTTTTAGGTGCAGGAATCTTAACCAATGCTTACCTAACTTTTGAAAGATGCTACTTTTAGCCCTCCTCCAAATCTAAACATGTGTATTTAACTTTTGGAAAACTATCGATTTGCACATTGCTTGGGTGAGAGATTCTTACGCATATTAACTCTCTTTGCTCTCTTTTAGGTGCAGGGATCCCAACCAATGCTTAGCTAAGTTTTCAAAGATGGTTCTTTTAGCCCTCCCCCAAATCTACACACGTATATTTCACTTGTGGAAAACTATCGATTTGCATAGTGTTTGGGTTGGACATTCTCGCCCATATCAACTTTGTTTTCTCTCGTAAGTTCTGGCGCGTTTAGAGATGCGCGACACTCGCGTTTAAGGTGCAAGGTTTCCAACCAATGCTTAGCTAACTTTTCAAAGATGGTACCTTTAGCCCTCCCCAAAATCTACACACGTGTATTTCACTTGTGGAAAACTATCGATTTGCATAGTGTTTAGGTTCGACATTCTCGCCCATATCAACTTAGTTTTCTCTCGTAAGTTCTGGCGCGTTTAGAGATGCGCCATACTCGCGTTTGAAGTGCAGGGTTTCCAATCAATGCTTAGCTAACTTTTCAAAGATGCTACTTTTAGCCCTCCCCCAAATCTACACACGTGTATTTCACTTGTGGAAAACTCTCGATTTGCACAGTTTTTGGGTCTTACATTTTCACCCATATCAACTTTCCTTTTTCTCGTAAGTTCTCGCGCGCTTAGAGATGCGTCACACTTGCGTTTTACGTGCGGGGATGCGAAGCAATGCTTTCCTAACTTTTAAAGATGCTACGTTTAGCCCTCCCCCAAATCTACACACGTGTATTTCACTTGTGGAAGTCTATGGGTTTGGACAGTGCTTGGGTGAGAGATTATTGCCCCTATCAACTTTCTTTTCTTTCATAAGGTTTCGTGCGTTTTAGACTTGCGCCACACTCGCGTCTTAGGTACGGGGATCCTAATTTTTGCTTTCCTCTCTTTTTAAAGATGTTAGTTTTAGCCGTCTTATGAATCTCTAACCTGTATTTCTCGTGTGAAAGTCTATCGATTTAAACAGTGCTTGGGTGGATATTTTTAACCATGTCAATTTACTTTTTCCTTGTCTTTTCTCGCGCGTTTAGCTATGCAGCACTTTCGAACTTTTGGTATCGGGATCTTAAACTATGCTCACTGGGCTAGATGCTAGTTTTGGCCCTCTCTTAAATTTAAACATGTGTATTTTTTACTTGTGGAAGTCTTTCGATTTAGAGAGTGCTTGGGTAAGAGATTCTCGCCCATATCAACTTTTTTTTCTCTCGTAAGTTCTCGCGCGTTTAGAGATGCGCTACACCTGCGTGTCTCGTGTGGGGATTCCAGAGTATGCTCACGGGGCTCTTTAAAAATGCTAGATTTGGTCCGCCTCCAAATCTACACACGTGTATTTCACTTGTGGAAGTCCGTCGCTTTGGAGAATGCCTGGGTTAATGATTCTCGCCCATTTATATCTCTTTTACACTCGCGTGTTTTCGCGCATTTAGCAATGCGGCAAACTCGCGTTTTTGATGTGGGGATCCCAAACTATGCTTAAAGGGCTCTTTAAAAATGCTAGTTTTTGCCGTCCACGAAATCTACAGAAACGTATTTCGCTTGTGGAGGTCTATCGATTTGGACAGTGCTTAGGTTGGAGGTTCTCGCCTATATCAACTTTCTTTTCTCTCGGAAGTTCTCGCGCGTTTAGAGTTGCGCCACACTTGCGTTTTAGGTGCGGGGATCCCAGCCAGTGCTTGGCTAACTTTTTAAAGCTACTACTTTTAGCCTTCCCCCAAATCTACACACGTGTATTTCACTTTTGGAAATCTGTCGATTTGGACAGTACTCAAAGTTCGATTTATATTAACTGGGGCGATATTTCTGAGTCCCAGGGACTCTAAACTAATTCGAGAAGACTTTGGTTGTCAGTAAAAGGGACAGAGGAAACATTTTTGAACGCTTGGTTATGAGCAGTCTGCCCGAGATATATAGCCCTCTTTAACTCACTTAGTGACTAGAGAGTCGCCGAGACCGGGCTATGCCCAGAGTGATTTTGACTCTGGGTCGATTTCCAGGAACTTGGGCGATATTTCCGAGTCCCAGGGACTGTAAACTAATTCGAGAAGACTTTCGTTTTCAGTGAAATGGACAGAGGAAAAATTTTTGAACGCTTGGTTATGAGCAGTCTTGCCGAAATATAGCCACTTAGTGACTAGAAAGTCGCCGAGACCGGGCTACGCGCAGCGTAATTTTGATCAACTTTGGGTGGATTTCCAGGAGCTTGGGCAATATTTCCGAGTCCCAGGGACTCTAAACTAAATCGAGAAGACTTTGGTTTACAGTTGAATGGACAGAGAAAAATATTTTTTAACGCTTGGTTATGTCTAATCTCGCCGAAATATAACCCCTCTTTAACTCACTCAGTCACTAAAAAGCCTTCTCGCATTCGTTTAGAGACCCTGGGACTCGGAAATGTCGCCCAAGTTCCTGGAAATGGACCCAAAATTGGTAAAAATCACGCTGCGTGTAGCCCAGCCGCGGCGACTTTCTGGTCACTAAGTGGCTATATTTCGGCCAGACTGCTCGTAACCAAGCGTTCCAAAATTTTCCCTCTGTCCAATTGACTGAGAACCAAAGTCTTCTCGAATTAGTTTAGAGTCTCTGAGACTCGGAAATATCGGTCAAAATCCTGGAAATCAACCCAAAGTCAGTTAAAATCACACTACGCGTAGCCCACTCTCGGCGACTTTACGAACACTAATTAGCTATATTTTGGCCAGACTGCTAATAACCAAGCGTTCAAAAATTTTTCCTCTCTCCATTTCACTGAAAACGAAAGTGTTCTCGAATTAGTTTAGAGTCTCTGGGACTCGGAAATATCGCCCAACATCCTGGAAATCGACTTAAAGTTAGTCAAAATCACACTGCGCGTAGCCCGGTCTCGGCAACTTTCTAGTCACTAAGTGGCTATATTTCGGCCGCACTGCTAATAACCAAGCGTTCAAAAAATTTTCCTCTCTCCATTTCACTGAAAACCAAAAGCTTCTCTAATTAGTTTAGAGTCCCTAGGACTCGGAAATATCGCCCAAATTTTTGGAAATCGACCCAAAGTTGGTCAAAATAAGGCTGCACGTAGCCCGGTCTCGGTGATTTTGAGCACTGTCTAAATCGATATACCTCCACAGGTGAAATACACTACGTCCAATGTTCAACCCAAACACTATGCAAATCGATAGTTTTCCACAAGTGAAATACACGTGTGTAGATTGGGGGGAGGGCTAAAAGTAACATCTTTAAAAAGTTAGGTAAGCATTGGTTGGGATCCCTGGACCTAAAACGCGAGTGTGGAGCATTTCTAAACGCGCGAGAACTCACGAGAGGAAAGAATGTTGATATAGGCGAGAATCTCTCACCCCGTAACAAAACACTCATTACTGGTCGCGATTCTCGATTCTCATGCCCAGGACACTCTGAATATCTAGGTTAAAATTTGGGAAATTTTAAAAAAATATTTTAAGAATAAACCCTAGACTGAGATTCTGAAAAGAATGTATTTTTTATGATAAAAATTTGTAAACAAAATACGATTATATGTTTTTAACTAAACTTTACAAAAATTCTTCCTTTCCATTACTCGCACAACTGCCCAAAAAGGAAAAAAAAAAGAAACAGCACTGGTCATAGGTTCGATGTTCATAACACTACTGGAAGAAGTTTTGTGCGCGATATCAGACTTAAATGCCTGCAGGCTGGCTCCAAAATTACTTGAACACGATCAAGACACCAAATGTATTTACAAAACAGATATGACATACGCTAAAGTCTAAGATTATTCACAAGAATATTATCAGCCTAAAATCGGCAGAAAGATAAGAATATTTAGCATCGGCCGGAAAGAAAACATTCTTGCCAGAAGAGCGTGTAATTAAGTGTATATCAGTGCCCATCTAACAGCAGTATTTCTATAAAAATAGGTCCGCAATGCGTACTTGTGGGTATATGCTTAGTTTTATTCCATTCGGTTGGAGTTTGTTTTTAAAAGTCAGTATCTGGAAGTATATAATGGTATTCTAATAACTTGACGTTTTGCAACGTTTAAGCCCAAAAGGGACTCTAAGGGTGCGTTTCTTTTTGTTGTTGTTGTTGTTTTTGGTTTTGTTTTTTTTAAAGAAAATCTAAGATTAGATTCTTAGATCCGAAAGAATCCAAAAATGGATTTTGCTTTCCGTTACTAAACAGATCAATCCAAGATCTCACGGATCATGGTGGGTCAAAGGAACCGAAATATCCACTCCCAGATCAAAATCCGTTTTTGGATTCTTTTGGATTTAAGATGCCAATCTTGGATTTTCTTAAATAAATGCACCCTAATTATGTCATAGAGCACGTTTGAATTTTCAGGTTTATGCATTACCAGACATTAGAAAGGCGGCCCAATAAGGCTCTCGAGTAGGTCAAAAGAGGAGTTATTGCTCAAGTTTCTGCTAACTAACCAGTTCTTGCTCTAGAAGAAGTATCCATTGCAATAACAACTTTTTGTTTCATTGGCAAAACTTAAAGAGAGATGTTTTTATCACTTCACAGCCGCCACGTTGGTGCCCCCTCCGAAGGGCACCAACATGGTGAAGGCTTCCAACAATGCAATACATTTTCAGTCGAGTTGGTTTGAGATGACCATGTTTTAAGTCGTCTGGTAGTGTGAGCAGGTCTTTCCTTAGCTTGTGTGGTGCTACAATTAAGGTTCATCGACGGCAGTATACGCGCTAAAAGCAGATAACACGTGACGTGACTCTTCAACGGTACATCTTTATTGTTCATTACGATGCCTTATCGAATATGGCAGAAACACAACTATCATAAATCAAACACGAATAACATATCACAACTATTTTGCAAATGATACAAAACCATACTACTATGAACTGCAGAGCATATATTTTGCCTCTCTCTTACCTAATTAGAGCTTCAATGTATCGGTTCACAGCAGTATTTCAAGGATAAAATTCTGGCTATAAGTCTTAGGCCTATTCAACTTCACAAGGGGTTTGAGGTGGGTTTATAAACAGGAGGGCTTATATCCTTAGGGCGTGGGGAAGGGGGGGGGGGGCGGCGGCTAATAAATGGTATAGAAAACCTTTTCGCAATGAGTTGATGAGACCAACCTATGTATCAAGTATAATAGAGTCGTTAACTGAAATAGCTGTTACATTTAAGCAATATACTTCTATGAACTACCACTTTAAGTCGTCCCGGTCAAAGTGCTGCTTATTTTAAAGTACTAGCGGACTACTGAAAATGGGAAGGTCAGCTCCCCTTGTCATGTAAGCAGGATTCGATACTTGCAATATTTGAGTGCTTTCACTCTACTGAAGTAAAGTTAACTATGATCAACAGTTCTCTCTGTTTCACTCTACTGCTTTGGAAGAAAACACACACACACAAAAGAGCAACTGAAAAAACAACTTTCGTCACTGGCTATTAATGCATGGTAATTGGGTGAACATCCCTTTCAATCATGAAGCGACGTGATCTACAACTCTGATTGTGTAGCTACGTTTTCGTAGCCTCTGCCTCCATTCTGCTCGTCTTGTGAAGATCTTCTCTCTCCTAAGCGTAATTCGCCCTTGAATTCTGGGTCACCAGGGTGCACGCTGTTCTTCCACCGGCAAGGGTTTTGTTTATTAAGAGAAGTTGTGCGATTAAAGCAGCATTGGTTCCGAAACCTACGTGTGAAACTAAGCGAAAAAAAATTTAAAAAGTACATAATTTCCTCAGTAACTTGGACTGAAACAAAAGGAAAACCGCTGGGAGTGTATGTAACGTGCTTCCACTATGATGTGTATGCGTGTTCATACTTAAAATTGAAAAGAGTATTCTACGTGAAACCTCGATTTAACGAAGTGCCAAGGAACCTTGGAAATTTGGAAATGTCAATATAATCTGTTTCCTGAGACTTCTCTGTTTGCTTCTAAAACTTATATCTTCCAGTACTACTTTTCCGTTTCTTTTTATTTTATTTTATTTTATTATTATTATTTTATTTTTTTTTTTTTGTACTCAGATAAATAAAGTGAATTCACCTTTTCGGAGTTAAATTTCACGTGTAGTTTCACGTGACTTATGATGTAAACAAACTGGGAAAGTTCGGACATTCTAGTGAAGCACGCATTACACGTGTACCAAGTTTTCAACTTCGCCAACGTCCTGTCACTACTAATATATATTTCTCTCTGCTTCAAGTCTTTGAACTTAGAATAGTTTCACCTTCAAAATGGCAGAAAAAAAGAATAAAAGCGACTTCAACGCCATGAATGTGGCAGAACTTAAAAGATATTTGCAGGAACGTGGAGTTTCAGTAAGCGAACATTTGAAAACTTCGCTCGTGGAAATCGCTTCCGCAGTCGAAAGAATGGGTGTGCCAGTGATGATCCAAACTTCGAAAAAGATCAAACCACTGATGCTGACGAATAAATAATTCATGAAATGCTAATTCCCAAGCCAGTTTCCCTGAAGACCTTGAACAACTTCAACTCGTCGTCGCCGTTTGGGTAGTACGACATTTTTAATTAATTGATTTACCACTCAACCGATTACGATAAGCAGGGACTCGCCGCTTACAAGTCATTTGAAGATTATCGTTTATTCGCCGATGGTTACGTGGAATCTTTACTAACTGCTCAGTTGAATCAAGAGGGTGTTCATGTATATATCGCCAAAGTGCGACCTTTGAAGTTTCATGAAAATCAAAACGGATGAAGGACGGGGTGGTCATGAAGGAAAGGAGCACTACGATCTCTGGTTTATTCTCGAAGGTAGAGGTACAAACCAAGGCAGCCTTCTTCAGGCACGATGCAAGTTTAAAGGTGGTAGAGATGGGGGATGCAAGCACATTGCGGCCGCCATGTACTTTTTCATCAGTCTTTCTGTTGATTTGAGACTCGATCGGTTCAGGAAACTCGTCGGTTCGCTCTTCCGGTTCGAATTTCTCAGGGGCACCCAACGACCGTTTTCTCTCAAATGCTTTTTAATGCTGTTTTAGGCTATCTGGAGTACTTTTAAAGCTCTGTAGGTTACTTTCAGGTTGCGCCAAAAAAATTTTATCTGTTCGGTTATTCTAGGGGAACTTGAGTATTCTCAAATTTATTAGGGCTTCTTTGTCCATTCCCCCAAAACCTTGGGTCTTATTACCTTTCCGAAACTGATAGTTGACCTATTTTCGGTACCCAAAACGACATTTTTAACAATCCGAAAACAACAGACATTGAATTTCTCAAATCACGAAAGTTCGAGACGACAATTCTCTTCAGAAAATCAGAAGAGATTAAAGGCCTTCCGAACAGATAATTTACCGAAACGATCCGTTGGGTGCCCCTGATTTCTGGATGCTTTCCTCATCGGGCTCTCCTAAACTCGCCACTGGCTCTGAGCTCAGATCTAAAAGAGTCATGGCGGCGGAACGTTCTTCTTTAGATTTGCCAGCAAGGCGATTAAACGTCAGTTGGGTTTTAACCACTGATCGTTCAAGGTAAATTTCTTGCTTCTCGCTTTGTCTGCCTCGCGTTCACGGGATGCCTTTCGTTTACGATTCAGTCACGACACCTAGGCACGGTATAAAATATCAATTCAAACGACAAAATGTGTTATAAAAGCACATATTGATAAACGCACCCTTTCTTTACTGGCAACGGCAGATATAGGATCAGGATCCTCTTTTGTTAGACCATTTCCAACGACAAAATGTAGGCTACAAAGCTAACTGTCTTTCGTGCACACGAGCGAGTCACCGCTGTGACATGCTTTTAGCCACTTTTTATCTTCTCTCGTTTTGTCTAAATGCGCCAGGAAAATGGAAGAACCTCACTGGATCGCCGTTTGGGTTTCTTTTCCACGATTCAGGGTATCGGGAATCGTTTCTACATGTAACAAAAGCACATCTTTTAGTCGTGACCATTCTGTTAGAACACTACTTGTCGAACTCGTGTGGTTGACTAGAATGTCCGAACTTTCCCGGTTTGCTTACATCATAAGCCACGTGACACTACACGTGAAATCTAACGCCGAAAAGGTGAATTCATTATTTTTGTAATATCAGTGTTCCCCAGGGATTTTGAAGAAGCCGACAAAAGTCGAAATTTTGCCAGCACTTATTGATCGAGTCTCCAAGCGCAAGAGCCTTTTTCGAAGTCAGAAGTATCGTTTTAAATAATTCAGCACAACTGAACACAGTTAAAAAAAATACAAAAACAAAAACAAAAACAAATGTAAATACCTGTAATAGACAGCGACACCAATAAGAATAAAAACAACAGGTATGACTACCCCTAGAGTGATTTTGAGGATAGTACTGGGGTCTCTCGGCTTGCTAGCTTCTTTTGCATCTGGTGGAAAAATCAAACATTTAAAATAATTTGGACATTTACCATCTGCAACTTTTATTTATTTTTTTTTTCTTTGTTTTGTTTTGTTTTGTTTTGTTTTTTGCGATCTCTTTAACTTTGGCCATCTGTATTGCTCACGCTAAACGCTAGACATCCTAGCAACAGGTGATCCACTCACTAGAATTGTCATCTGGCGGTTTACTATATAACAATACTAATACTTCGCCTATCTTGCTGTTGACTACCATATCAACCGTTAAGTATCATTACTTTCTGCTTTACATATTGAAGTGCAATCTTACACTCGATGCACCCGTCACTGTTAGTCGTTCCACGTCGGAGGGTTGTCATTCCCTTGCCACATGTTTCGCAGCTGGTCCGGCCTTCCTTGTCTTGGTAGCTGCCTTTACCACATAGTTTACAATCTAGGCTGTTTTGGTCATGAAATGATCCGACAGAACAAAGCACTGAAAGTCAAAACAGGCGTTAACTGTTTGCATTATTACGGCAGCTCACATGACCAACCGTAAGTGCTTGAAAACAAAAATCTTTCCAAGGGTAAACATTACAATCAAGCTCATTAGATCTATAAAGGATGTTACAATTAAGCCAACGTAATTCTGGCCCAATCCTAACATATTTTCCAGGGTGTATTTCCACGGCGAGTTGTCGTAGTAGCCACTTGTGTTACATTGGCAAAATAGTCGATGAAAAAATCAATAAAATTACCCACCAATTATGCAGCACGCATAATTAGGTTTATGTAACACGAGAAAGGGTCATTGTTAAGGATATCTAGTCGGCGGAGAACAATTGGCCTTACGGGTTGTATCAGATTCCTTTATAAAAGGTGTGAAGACATGATCATCGCAGTAATGCACGCAACTTAAGCAGTTGCGAAATTAAAGCCTGAAACACACACACACACACACACACACACACACACACACACACACACACACAAATATTCAGGCCTGAACGGGATTCGAACGCATGACCTCTGCGATACCGGTGCAGTGCTCTACCAACTGAGCTATCAAGCCATCTCCGAGCTGGTCACTTTGTGAGTTTGTAATACACGCGTAAATGATGAAGAATGCAAATAAATATATTCATTTGAATATAAAGGTGTGTCGCCAAAGAGAGGTCCTCTCTTTGCTCCTAGCAGCTGAACGTAAACGTCGCTGCTCGTAGTTGTCAGAAGTTTTAACCCTCTCCCGCCCCTTCTTAACATTGGCCCTACCCCTATTTTTTTTTTTTTTTTACTTATGCCTATATCCAATTCACACTTATGTCATCAGCGTTCTAGTTCTCCCCACTTTTCATGAATGTTCGTTGTTACTGTCATCACTTCATGACGTGACAGGATAAGTGTTTATGGGATAAGTGTTAATTTGCCACAATCGTGGCAAATTAATCCCAGCAGGGTTGTTGTCTCATTTCATCAAACTGAACTCGCCACCGTCAGGTAATGAGCTGAGAAATAAAGCCATTAGCAGTGTGTCTTCTTTTGAGTCGTAACGTAAAAATAAAGAAAGAAACAAATCAATGGATAGATAAATCAATACCTAACTAAATGAATAAATAAATACATAAATAATTAAATAAAATAAATAAACAAATAAATAAATAAATAAATAAATAAACTTACTACTAAATACTCACCACATCTCTTTCCATTATTGCTTGGGACAGAGCCAACACTGCAAGTAACCTTAGAGAAGAGATATTTTAGTGAAGACCTCTGAGCAGTGGTGTTTATTCCATGTAAGCTTATCGTGAACTGTCCAGCAGCAACGGCATACTGCATCTGAAACAACACTTCTTCACTTTTTTCTTCGACATTGCCTTCTGATGAGGACGAATTAATATCCTTAAACAACACCATTGAAAATAGAACTTTAACGTTTGTGTCGACTGCTCGTTTTGACCTTTGATTGGCTTTCGATTCACATCCAGGAACTGCGACGGTCTTTAAGTTACATGAGTGACATCCAGAGAGTGTTGAAAGTGTGTTGCTTAATCTCTTCTTGAGTGCCGAGCGTAACTCGTCGTAACTCTGGATGTCCTCGCATTTCATTCCAGGAAAATCAACCGAGAAGTGATGTTCTATTTCCTTGGGCGCGGCATTTTCTGTGGTAGAAAGTGAGTTATAATTGTGAATTTGAATAACACTTATAAACTGGAGAATTGAACTGTTTTTGAAACTCAGTGACTGATGGCTTCCATTAGAATATTGGCTTTTCGAGATTTTATTTCAATTTACAAAATAAAATTTACGGAAATATCGCAAAGAGTAATTTGGCCTACTAATAGTTACTTCCATGTCGCTCTGCATTTTTGATGTTTTGCAGAAACAAAGGAACGGTCTGTGAAAGTAAAGCTGAACTCACATTTTATCATGCCAGGAACTTTTCGTTTCTCTTCTGTGGAACAGTACCTCAAATATTTTGTGCTGGTACAAGTAACCGACCTTCCAACTTTTAAGCACGAAATCTAGTCAGGCAGTTTACCGAACATTGCCCTGGGTACAGGAGGTTTTTATTTCTCGCGACTTGACTGGGATTGCAAATCAGGCCATGTTACCCAGGGAGCAACTTTTTCTGATGATAGTTAGGAGATAAATCGATTTCTTCAGTTATTAATTAAGAACTATAGTGCGTTGTTTGATCAGTTATTAATACGCACTTAAGCAGGTTGGTATAGTCATATCCATTATGCCATTCCAGGTCCACTCTGTGTCAGGGCCGCAGACAAAGGTAGTCACTGCCTCAGCACTGAAAGAGTGACCTTCATCGCAGTTCATAGTACAGGAAATCGCTCCAGCAACTTTTTGGCAAGATTTTTTTCCATTGACGGGCTCTCTCAATTCCGGACACTCTGTAGAGTTCAGATAACACGCCGTTAGTGGTGTCCTTGTGTTCTTCCGCAATGAAATTTATAAGAGCTTTCTTTACAAGTGTTCAAGAAAAGTTTCGTTGCTTTCCATACAATCATGCAAAATAATGCATTTAGTGTAAATACAAGATAGGTTGAAAAAGTTAAGATATGGCTACCTGCTGAGGACGGTGCTCTTAAAATATCGCAATTCGTAAGTTGTTTAGACAGTTGTCTCCTTGTCTCTCGAATGTATGTTAGGTCAACAAAATGTAGAGAACTGAACGTAATTCGTCTTAAAATAATAAGGCAAAGAGTTTAAGACCCTGGTAGCAGACCACTTCTTAAAATTCAAATTAATTTATTCTCTTAGGTCCTCTTGGACTCTCATGAAAAAAAATGTGTCACGCTTACCCAACAGATGAACAAATTCATAGATTTCTTTCATCATTGTGCTATAGACTGATAACTTCTGTAACCATCATACCTCCTTCATTGATGATTTTCTTTTCACAATTTACTCCCCAATAGCCTTTGCTGCACTCGCAGTCATAGCGATTCACACCGTCGACACACTTCCCATTGACGCATGGATTTGAGCTGCAGTCATCAATATTAATGTTACAGTCGGTTCCTGAAAATCCGGGTTGACAACTACAGTTGTATTCGTTCTCATGAAACTCGCATCGGAGGAAGTGCAAGCAGTTGGCAGTGCACCTGTCAAACGCTGCAAAGCAAAGTTGTAAAACGTTATAACCTGTTGGTTTTTCTTTCGTTTCTAGGATAGTATGAAAATCGATGTACTCTTGCGGTGACTGAAATGAACTGAACTACCGTCTATGTTAAATATAAATGTAAACTGCAATACGGAAAAGCTCTCAGGAACTCATTACAAAGTGTTCCAATAAGACTAGGGAGTGTTGGATTTTGTGGCGGTGGAAAAACCGGAAAACCCACGGAAAAGACCCTCGAACAAGGATATAGAATTAAAAGCAAACTCGTCCAGGTTTTTAAAATAAGCAGGCACCGAATCAAAGTCATCGGCTGTTACAAGCATTTGCGGCAGGTACTTTTTGTATTCCAAAGTTTTCTAATACGCAATTTTGTTTCCCCAACGTAATCGGTCTATGTCAGGAAATAACTGAACAAGTGAAAAAAATAAACAGTGTGGCTATTGTATGTACACCTTTGAAGCAAGAGCAACTTTTTTAGCGGGCGTTCTGCCGTCATTCAAACTTACATGTATCAGATTTGCCTATACATGGACATTTTCGACGATTGAAGTGGAGGCGACAGACTATGGTAGCTGTCTTTTATTGCCACTGTTAAAAAGTTAGGAAGGCAAACAGGTAACTAACAGGTTACCAAATATTATGTGGTGTGCAGAACCGTAGCTAGGGGGGTCCTTGGGTGCCCGTGACGCCTCCTTTTGTAACCTACAACAGGTTTCGAAAACGACAGGACAATCTGGTGAGTACCCTCACATTTACATAGTGTGAGCCCTCTCCCCTTTGAAAAATCCTGGCCACGCCCATGGTGTTCTAGTTTTGAAAGTGATGATAAAACAATCTCCTTACAATTAGGATGAATGCAATACAAATTGGCCTAGCCATGTACGCGTGCGCGTGGTGAATATGTAGTCAATCCCGGTACAAAATGTTAACAAAAAATATCCATCAATAAGGCGAGTGTTTGCTGTACAAAAGAAACGAAAATTCTAAACATCGAAGCACAAACTAAACGAAACCGCTGATATTTAAAGTGGTGATCAAAGTATGCGACAGAAACTATGTCACCGGCAAAATATATGTCACCTTAATCCATTGACCATCAGTTGTGTCCCTAATTCATTTACTGCTATTTCATTTCAAAAATTAACACAATTTTGTTGCGCGCTATTGAAAGTCTATATCTCCAACTTTCATAATTGACATAATACTGATAACAACGCGACAGCTGATTCACGTTATTACAGTTCAATTAAATAGAGATGAATTCACTCGAAGATTGTAAAGTAAATGACTTAAATAGGACTGTACCAAGAATGCTAAGTACCTTTACACTGTGTCATGAATCGTTTTTCTACATGTCCTTTGACTCCGAAGAGAAAGTTGCTCCATGCACGCAGACTTCCTGCGATGGGCCACGTGCAGTTATGAGCCGCGTTCCACATGTCTAAAGGACTTGCTGGAACATTCCAAAAGTTTACTTGATGCATGGTGCCGGCAAAAGCTGTTGAAAGGGTTGACATCTTTACCTCTGCGAGATATCGCTGGCCAAGTACAACCCACCCTCCGCCAATGATCGTATCGTTGGTCTTGACGTTTCTTGCCTTTTTTATTTCTGCCCTATCAACGTACACCGAGACAGTCCCAGTTATCGCCTGCCACACGACTCCCAAGAAATGCCAGTGATCGTCTGTTAACTTAAAGTCTGCGCTTACTATGCTATCTTTAATCTCCACCTGAACTTGAGACTTGGTAAAGGAAAGCACGATGATGTGGTTTGGTTGCTCAGGCACACTGTAGCTGAACAATGTTCCAAAATTGTATCTGGAGTCTGCACGAAGATATAGGGCGATTGTGAAAGAATCCATGTTTGGAAGACCTTTGCCATCTGATAGCAAAATCATGTCATCTGTGCTTTTGCGTTTGAAAATGAGATCAAAGTCACTGCCGAGAACTGCAGACAAAGTAAGAAAACGAATGTTAGGATATTCCCTCCGTTGTGAAACATTCCCTACAATGAACTTAAAATATAATTTGCAGCGGTTCCTCTCGAAAGGGTTATCATTTCATGCATTTCATGGGCAAAGGGATATAAAAAGGTGGTTGACGAGTCGAAGTGAAGATAGGTCAGGGGAAACTTTCATTCAGGTATTTCAAGGACCCTTTCGAAACATCTAAAAGTAACGTACTTAAGGACTAACTCATCCTAGTATTTGAAGGGTTCTTCAATTAAATGGTACAGGGAAGGGAAGCAGTGTTCACCCTATATATATAAGAAAGGTGTGAATGACTAACTGCTACATAACAACAGTTTGTCTAGTCAGATACATTTCTTACATTTCTTAGGCTCCATTTTCGGACAGCTCATTGAAATGAAGAATTCGCGAGGTGGGTGAAGAGATCCGCTATACTTTATTGTTTTTAATTATAGACTTGCTACTATTCTTATGGAAATGTTGCCATTTTAAATGGCCGAGCCACTTTATAATACTTTGTTAAGGACGCTGTAGATTAAAGAGAAATTTAAAAATACAGCTTGCTTTGCTGCTAATGCCGTCGTATGAAGTACCGCCCCCCCCCCCTCTCTCTCTCTCTTTCCCTCTCGCACACGAGTCCACTGCCCGTCAGCAACTTTCTCAGAGTTTATGAAGATGATATATTTACTCTCAGTCGCTTTTAGTAGCTTCTTATTCCAAACTTATGGAAATTTTGATGTTGCTAATATTTGGCTTCGTTTTTTGACATGCCATAATAAATGCATTTTGCAAGTGCATCTTTGTGATAGAATCAGCCATTTTACTAGTTTTCTGAGCAGCATTGCAGAATTATATTGCATATTTCCTTTGAGTAAATTATCCTGCAATGAACCTTTTTTTCTGACCTTTACAGAAAATAATGAAATCAATGATGACGACGTCATAGTCAACATATAAACAATGGTATCCTGGAGAGCTAAGTGCCATCTATTAAACGCAAAAAGGGGTTTGTACGTCTTTTTACCACCTCCTTCCCCTCAGAAAAAAACAAAAACAAAAACAAAAACAAATAAATAAATCTGAGGGAAAGTCTCATCCTACGTCTTTCCACCTGTGCCGTTGTTTAGGTAAGAGTTTCGATTTGAATGGACCTCCGAGGGTCAACTCAAGTATTTTCTATCTATGGCATTTCCCATTTCATCCGTTTTAATAATAAAGAACTATCAGAATTACTAACTTACAGATGTCACAGTTGTCTCCAGAGTAAGAGGGGTAGCATTCACAGCTGTAACTATTCATCATATCCTGACAATACGCGTTTGGCATGCAAGGCTCTGAAGCACAGTCGTCGATGTCCACCTCACATTTTTCTCCGGTGAAGCCGGCTTTGCACGTACAGCTGAAGTCTTCTGAGTAATTATAAGACCTACACGTACCGCTATTGAGGCAAGGCATTGATAGACAGACGTCTGTAACGTTTTGGCATTTCTCACCAGTAAACGGACTCAAACATTCACACTTGTACCCTGGTGTCAGATCGATGCAGGTACCATTGTTGATACACGGGTTCGATTCACATTCGTCGATCTCGGTTTGGCAGTAGGTTCCATTGTATCCCGCGGGGCACAGACAAGAATACCCGAGAATATGCTCAACACAAAAAGCGCCATTTTGACACGAGGCATTGACACAGTCGTCTATGTTAAGCTCACAGTACCTTCCAGTATACCCATCAGCACATGAACAAGTGAGATTATTGACCGCATCGTGGCAGGTTCCGTTGTTAAAACACGGCCTTGGTAAACACTCGTTTATTTCCAATTCGCAGTAATCTCCGAAGTAGCCAGCGCTACAATTGCAGTAAAAATGGTTATGAGAGTTAACGCAGAAGCCATTTCGACTGCAGTTAGTTTCTTTGCAGTGGTCAATGCGGTTTTCACAGTTATAGCCGTTGAAGCCCTCTGGACAGGAACAGGTGTAATTTGCCACTAGATCTGAGCACGCGCCATTATTTGCACACGGACTGGATTTGCAGTCGTCAATATTAACTTCGCATTGCAGACCTGTCAATCCATTAGGACAGACACAAGCAAATCCGTTGATCTGTAAAGTAAAAGGAGACTGATTTGAAGTTCCGTTACCGTATCGCTGCTATATACAAAAAACAATCCAATGTGTTTCTACTACTTATGTATAGCACACCTTTTTATTAGGCGTTTTAATTTCCTACGTAGCTATAGTCGGGCCTCCCCTTTGTCAGCAGCTCGGTAGTTTAACTAAAATCAGATTTTTTGAAAACGCAAACTACGACAGCAAATCCAACTATCTGAAAGCATCCATGGGTCCGTGCACCCATGAATCCATCCATTGATGCATACATGCATCAATGCTTCCATACCTCTATGCATACATTTACTCTTTCATTTACCGGAGCAAAAAATCGGAATAATTTGCCAACCAGTTTTAAGGAAGGAAGTTCAATAAAAAAAAAAAAAGGTTTATGGGTAGGTAGACCTATACTATCAGGTCAAGCAAAACTAATTCTGTAACATTAAGCTAGTAATAGTAAAAAAAGTAACCTATATTGTGTGTGGTATTCTCTGCAGAGCCCTTATTGAAACCAGATTTAACAAAAATGCCGTGTTGAAATAAAAGATTCCATGCATGCATCTATCCATCCATCCACAAAGAACGTTGATGGATTGTCATTCATCCTCCAAAATCATTGTCGACGAAAAGGAAAAAGTTTTGTCAACCTTACCATGTTTTTTTTCCTCTAAATCTTTATATTTCATTAAATTCTCATACAAGTAAATAGGGACTACATCTACTAACCTCAACCGAACTTAATTCATGGAATGTACATAGGTTGCTCCGCTTAACGAATGTTACTACTTGTCTGGGCTTGTGCTTAATTAATACACGCGCATAACGTAGGATTGAGCATTTGCACATTACCTGATCATAACATGTTCCTCCATAGTAACAAGGGAAAGACAAGCACTCATCGATTTGCACTGTACAATCATCGCCCAGAAATCCAGGTGCGCAGTCGCAAGTGTAGCTGTTCATTCCGTCTCTGCACGTGGATCCATTACCACAGGAACTTAGCACGCAGTCGTCGATATCAACCTCACAGTGTGGTCCGCTGAATCCATCAGCACAGGAGCACTTGTAGTTATCCACTTTGTCGATACAAGTAGCATTATTGGCGCATGGAGAGCTGGCACACTCATCGATGTCAATGCTGCAGTTTTTTCCTGTGTATCCCTTTTTGCAAGTACAACTGTAGTCATCTATGAGATCAGCACAAGCTCCATCGTTTGCGCATGGATTCTTTCCGCAGTCATCGATGTTTACTTCGCAGAGAATACCAACAAAGCCGTCAGAACAAGCGCATTTGTATCCATCTATTACGTCAATGCAAGCGCCGTCGTTTAAGCAAGTGACATTCTTACAGTTGTCTATATTGCTCTGGCACTGATCTCCTTCGAAACCATCTGGACACTGGCAAGTAAAGGAAGTGGTACCATCAAAGCATGTTCCATTGTTCAAGCAGGGCATCGAGGCGCAGTAGTCGATGTCCACATTGCATATTTTACCTGTGAAACCTATCGGGCACACGCAGGTAAAGTTGTCCACCCCGTCATGACACGACCCGTTGTTTGAGCAAGGACTCGATGCACAGTCATCTATGTTGTTTTCGCAGTGTAATCCATCAAAACCATCGCGACAGTCACAGCGATAGGCATTAACCATATCCACACAGCTGGCTTGATTTTGGCAGGGACTGGAGATACATTCATCGATGTTGAACTCACACGCTGATCCAGAAAATCCCCTCTCGCAGATACAATAAAATCCATTAATTTGATCTAAGCATGTAGCGTTGTTCTTGCATTCTGCCCCAGCACAATCGTCGATATTATGTTCACAATTTGTCCCGTTAAATCCTGCAAGACAATTGCATTGGTAACTGTCAATTCCATCGCGGCAGTGGCCCCAGTTTTGACAAGGGTCACTCGCGCAGTCATCGATATTCTCTTCGCAATCGTTGCCTTGGTAACCAACCGGACAGACGCACTCATAGTTGTTTATTTTGTCTCTGCAAGTGGCTCCATTCTGGCATGGAGATAACAGACATTCATCAATGTCCGTATCACACAGTCTTCCCGTATAACCAGGCTCACATTGGCAATGATAACCACCAGGGAGATTTCTGCACGAGGCATTGTTTGAACACGGCGAAGAAACGCACTCATCTATATCCTCTTCGCAGTTAGGGCCTCGGTAACCATATGCGCATGAGCAGGTGTAGTCGTTGAGCAGGTCTTGACATGTGCCATTGTTAAAACATGGTTTATCTTGACAGTCGTCAATATCAGTAGCACACTGCTTCCCAGTGTACCCAGGTTGGCAGGAGCACAGGAAATCGCCAATGAGGTCAGTACACGTGGCGTTGTTGATACAAGGGTTAGAATAGCACTCGTCGATTTCTGGAACAAATAAACCCCCTAGAATTAGAAACTATGAGTTTCCAGCTTCAAGTGGTTGCGGACAAAAAATTAGGTAAACATGACACAATTTAAAAGCACGCACAGAAGCTCCGCGAAGAAATGGAATTGTACTTAGGCGGTATTCTATGTTAATTGACAAGTGATCAAAGTTCATAAGCATTCTTTTGTCAATCGATTCCAGAACTTTTACGACGTGTTCTTTTTATCATCATTCGCAGTCCGTCTCATCTTAATCAATCGTAGCCACTCGTTTTCTTCTTCGTTTAAGTTTACATCTTCAGTGTCCATCTGGCTTAGTTAACAAACTTCTTTTTTGATGAGGTTTCTGTTTAATTGAAATGATTTGTATGTTATAAACGTCTCTTGTTAAAATTATTGCTGTCTTAAAGATTTTCTTTGAAATTTATCTTACTGAACCATTTAGGGAAGAGCGGCTCTCAATGTTTCAGTAAGACTACTGACCTATACAGTCTTGTGCGTTCTTTGATCCGGGTCTCAGTGTTACAGTTGTTCCTGGGCATGAAAAACACACACGACTCTTGTCACGTGGCTGAAAAGAGCGTCGATCGCATAAAGAACATGGGGCCAGTCCAGTTGGGGAAAATGATCCAGCCGGGCACGGAACTGTGGAAAATAATTGATCAAATGCTAGTCATCAGAATGAAGATTTTTAAATTCGTTTGGAAGAAACAATATGTAAAACCATCATTTAAATCTATTAATATTAACATCGTTTTCGACATTGACACAATGTCTACTTAAACTGAATGTGCTAACGACGTGTTCTTGATTAAAGAACGTAGCCGAGGTCAAGTTTTAGCACCTAAATTGAGGAGCGAGACAGGTCCTTAAGTTACTAGGTATGTTGCCGGTCCGCTACAAGCCAACTCAGCATTCTTTTCTTAGCTTGCCCTTACAAAAGGCTAATAGCTAGCAGGCATATCATTTAGATTCCCTGGTGGAGGAAGACACTGTGTCCATGTCGTCCAAAGAGCACAAGGAAACTTCGCAGGGTACGAAAAAGAACCAGAACCTCTTAATCCAAAAGTAACTTTGCTAGAAATCAGACTATTTCATTTCTTTGGGAGTAACACCTGGTGTATCACATACATGGAATCTTTTTTTTAAATACATACCTTTACATTGTGTGGAGCTGTTAGATCCCTCAGCAGAAGTTGTCTTGTTCGGACTGCATTTAAAGCATGAGCTTTGGCCCTCCTTGGTCTGATAATAGCCCTTGTCACAAAGAAGACAGGGCTCCATTCCGGTGGGCGAGTGCGAACCAGGTCGACAGAGAGCTGCCATGAAAACAAATAGTCAAGAGAGGCTGCCAGTTATGCTTAGTCCTAGAGGTTGCGCACTTCACTCTACCTCAATATATATTAGATAATATCTTAAGGTCTACTGAACACTTGACGTGACCACAGGATATTCAACCTCTGGTGAAATTCTGGGACCCTACCTTTACTCCCTCCCCCCTCCCATTGTGTATTCGGCATTTTTTTATGTTCATTGATTCCGCTTTGCCATATAGCCAAGGTTATTAGATTGCTCATTCGTTAGTGTCAACAGCTCAGAGCTGAGAAATTTCTGTCTCATCAGCTTTATTAGAAAAGTCAGTTACCTAAGCAGTCGGAGCTATTCTGTGTTCTGGAGTCTGTTGTGGAAGTGCCTGGTGGACACATCGCACACTCTTCCTGTGCACTGAGCTCTTGGTATGATCCGATAGGACAGTCTTCGCACTTTCCAGTGGTACTGTCTAAGTAAGTCCCCAGCGTGCAGTTTACTGTAGATCACAAAGACAAAGATGTAGTCAAGAAGTTTGTATGAATGTAAAACACGCAAATTCAACTTACCTCGACAATAAACTAATGAGCTCTTTACAGTTATAACTAAAATAATACAAGGCAAGATAGTTTTGCTGTAAGCGTAATTCACTAGCAGGAAACGTCTTAGGTACTTCGTGAGAAATGCTGACAAGAGCTTAACGGCTAAAACTAAAATCTGAAAAACTAGAAATAAAACTTTATCCTGTGCCTACTTTAAAATGAGGCACTTGAAGCATCGCATTGTTGGGTCTTTTGGCGCAAAAATGCGATCAAATTAATAACAAATGTTAATTTGAGGAAATATACTAACGGCAATATCCCTTTCTATTAAATGTTTGTCCCTTGGTACAGAATTGTTTAGGTTCTGAGATGTTGAATGAATTTCCATCAGCTACGAAGTCAGTGCCATTGATGGTCAGACTGAGATTGCCGTTGTCAACTGCAGCTTTTATCCGACTGCTGATGTTTTTGGCAATTTTTGTGCCCTCCTCGCCAATGAAGATCTGGCCTTCTTTGGTGTCATTTGCTTCAATGCCATTAAGGTCAACTACAAGAGTTAAGCATTCAAATATCATTATTGCACTGAGACTCGATAATAATAGGTTATGGCATAGATTATTTAAAGTCTTTGACTTTGTGTCTTTTGGTATCTTTTTGGTTGCCTTATGGTTAATATGTTGGCGAGAAATATTTCCAACGTGGCTGCGCTGATAGGCTAGAGACTTTCTCTCACAGCTCTTTGCTATACCCAAGAGTTTGGTTTGGGTAAAGGTGGATAAGGACAACCGGATGCTATTTAAGTCCCATCCGGCAGTATACAGATATTTCCATTCCATCCATACCACCGAAATGGGAATCAAATTAAAACCCAGTCATGAGTTAATGCCTTTAAATTTTCAATTCTCGGAAGCTACATTCTCCGTTATCACTATAACGAGTAACGTGACTTTTTGACATTAAACCATTGCAAAGTGAGAAAAGGGTCGGTTGAACGATTTAATTTAGGCAGGGTGATTCAAAACTTGAAGTTTAATTTTCTAACTATCTAGTTTTAGGAGAACAAGTCTTTCTTCACACGCTAAACTGCAAGTTATGTAGAAAAACACTTTATTATAATCGACGCAGACAACCCTTTTGTCATTTTCAGGTGTTCAGTCGTCCCAAAAAACAACCAATTAAAGTAATATTATTGACCTACCAACGATATCTAGAGTAACTGTGGTTCGTGGAATTGATCGTCGAATTCTTCTATGATGACCAACATCGTCTGGAAAATAATAATAATAATAATAATAATAATAATAATAATAATAATAATAATAATAACGTAAAGAGATTAAAGATTCAGGCAATTCAAATTACAGGGCTTATTCTCTACAGGTAATTATACTGAGGTACAGTCTTAGTTTACAACAATTGGATAGTGCAAGTGCGAGTGCAAGTGCACAAGACTGTAAGATGAGATGTGGCTGGACAAAGTGGTTTTCTGTCAGTCTGTGTGTGTCTGTCTGTCTGTGTGTCTGTCTGTCTGTCTGTCTGTCTGTTCAGATCTGTAAAACGAATATTTAATAAGCAAGCTCCCAAACTGATTTGGTGCAACGTTTAGATCTATTTGAAAACATCCAGTAAGAAAGCGTGCACTTATAGCTGCACTTCTCGGACTTAGTAGAACAACAGTTCTGTAGTCCAAGCCGTTCACGTAATGTTGAAGCAAGGAAAGAGAATGTACATCTTCTTTTCCGCAGTGTTCTCTTAAGAAACTAGACAAAAATTTTCTCTTTGTAAGTTCGAGTAACGCAAACATTCTTCAAAGTTTGGAAGAACTCGAAAAAGCACATGCCGTTCGTGTTCCTTTTTGCATATTTCCACTATGGAAAAACTTGATAGCCTAGGGATTATGCAAATCCTAATAACAGAGGCTTTGAGCAAACAGTTAGGAATAAAAATCAGCGATAACATTTTCGAATGACGTTTCGATGACCCGTGCACCATTCGAAATTATTATCGCTGATTTTTATTCTTAATCTATTATGAGCCTCCCAGTACCCACGGAGTAAGTCGGACTTGATCTAGCTGTTCGCTTCCATTTTCGCCTAGTCTTGGGTTTTCACCAGGCCAGATCGATTCCCCATGACTCATTACCATGTCATGAATAATAATACCTACGGTAGAATATTACATTATTCCATCCAATTGAAACAACGAGGATGTTTCTTGTTTCTTAAAATAATGAGAGCTTTGTGTAATGTTGCCATACCTGCTGAACGCCTTCTCCTACTGATAACAAAATCAACCGCAGCGCACGTTACTTTCACATTTTTTGCCTTGCACTTGTCCTTGAGTGTTGGATCTTGGCAGATCTCTTTGAAGAAAGACTCGTTTAACAGTTGGATAAAGTTCTGTTTTATTTGAGCCTGGGCTTCTGGCGTATTACAGTCACCATAGTAGTAGTGCAAATCCATTGCCATCCTGACATCGTTGGGGCGGTATACCTCTACAAAAGGGTGGACAAACAAAACGAGTTGGGTCTTCCTTACATTATCTGAGGGTCTGGATGGGTTTTAACTGAACTGATAGCAGAGAATAGGTCAAGATTTGTGAAAATATGAAAAATATGCGGGGTTTCTTTTTTTTTTCTTTTTTTTAACTAAGAACTGCGATCTCAGATCAGCAAAATTTGCCAATAGTTGAGAATGAGGTGAACTTTGACTGATAACTAAATAAAATCGCCCAAAATGTGGAAAGCTTTTAAAACACGAAATGGCGAGATTACGAAATGGCACTACAAGTAAGAGTCCATGTGGGATATGGGTGTCTGTAAGCGTTACCTTTACAATTACTGAGAGCTAACCACTGTCAAGGCAGTAATATTTAGGCTAATCTGAGTTCTATTTAGGCTAACTGGAGCCATTTCGCCATTTCGTTGCTTAAACACGCCCTGAAATTTAACTGATAACTGAGTTCCCACCAGTTCATCTAGACCGTCTTAAAAAAAAAAAAATTGTGGCTTGGTAAATATTGACAGAATTTCATTTCTAGTGTCAAGCACTTTTATAGACCATGGGAACTGCGTCGTAACATTAGTTTTTAAAACGCAAGTACAACCGCTAGACTCAGGCCCATGATACCCTTCTCCGTTGACATTTAATTAATTTTACTTCAATATAAAACATGATTAATTCAATCCACCATTTGGATTACACTACATTGTTATGTCCTTAGCAAATAACATAAATCAAGATAAGATTCCAGAACGGTAAAAAAGAAAAACTATGAAAGAACATATTAACATTGCGAAGTTACTTACGAAAATAATATCAAAGTAACACATAGCAAAGGAGCAAAACAATTATGTCAGAAAATTTCAATTTTGGGTACACTTGCACAGTTGACACAGTTGACGGTTTGTTGTCACATATTAAAAATGCCCCTTAAAGACAAGCCATCGCCAAAAGAAGACAGGGAATGGTATTTATGTAACTTCTTGTGTTGTAGTGTAAAAAGGAAAAATGCAACTAATTATTTACTCACTTGTACAGTCTGGAAAACGATTGGTTGGCATCCAAGTTCCTCTTGCTCCACAAACCCACATAGCCGCAGGCAAAGGTTGGGCAAAGTCCGATTTGTTGCTGCAAAAAGGTGAACAGAACGTTCCAAACATCCAATCGTCACAAGCCTTTGCGCCCCCTTTGGGAGGAGGCAGGTCACTGCACTTCGTCGCTGTACGAGTAAAGAAAATTAAATTTTTCCAACAATTATTGTTATTGTTCTTCTTCATTCTTTCTGACCGGTTACTTTCAAAAGTACTTTTCAACATTGATTGTTAGTTTTGTTAAAAATACAAAGAACCGCTGATAATAATTTTGTTCATTACAATGTCGTCATCAACACAATGTCTTCTGCATAGTGAGATACAGGCAATTAGGGGTTAAACTGATGGTATTCCGAAGAGGTCACCGTAGTTTATCAAGTATTAGCACATAATAGGAGTAAAACAGTACGCGACAAAGAGAAAGTCGACATTAAATTTAACACCAAAGAGTTTGGCTAGTTCAAGGTACTGAGCGGTAGTTGCATGTGGCACGGGACGTTTATACAACTTTCAGATGCTTGCCCTTTTCTATTTTTTTGAAAATTGGGTCTTCAAATATCTTAGGTTAGTCTACCTGATGCTTACGTTTAACCGTTATAGTAAACTGGCAAACAGCTGGGTCGTTATCTGGATTATCATCGTAAGCTGTGCAATGCACATTCCATGTCCCCCAGTAAAACTCAGTCCCACTTTGATGACTGCATGTTATCACCAATGGACTATTGCTGTTGTCTTTAAACTGAGGTTCGTTCCACGTAACTGTTGTTGTCATCTTCGTAGCAGTAATTTTCTGGTCTGCGGGGCAATATACAACCTGAGGGCCTAAATTATCTACGATGAAAATATATAAAGGGTTTGTGTCAAGAAAAGACTCTATCCTCGGAGCAGATTCTATTACATTGACATAGCTCTACCGGCCATTTTGGCGATAATTCTTACACCACACAATGACAAGAGAGAAGGAGCGGAGAGTGATCGGTCTTCACTCTTAGACCGAGGTGAGATTGTTGGCAGCTGACAGAGTGCTGGACTATAATTTCCTAGCCTTTTACTCAGACATTATATGAGTAAGGAATCATGTCAGCAATATAAAAAACAGTTCGGAAATCAATTTGGCATAATTCTCCATACACGTGGCAAAATCTCTTTCGGACTCACCTTCCAAAACTACTTTAAACGAACACTCTTTCTTGTTCCCACTTGCATCTCTTGCAGTGTAAACAACAAGAGTAGTTTTATTGAAGACGTGTGGTGGGCTGATCCCTGCTGGAACAACTGTAACTTGTGGTGGCAGATCGTCGTTGTCCAGAGCGACAGGCTCCGTCCAATTAACCAATGCTGTAGAATTTACATTGATGCTTGCACGAATATCTGAAGGACAACTACTCTTGAACACTGGTGGGGTAACATCTATGAGAATATGTCAATACAAAAATACGTTAAGATTTCAGACGTACCATCTTCCTTAACGGATCATCATAGCCCAATCGTTTAACTATTATAGAAATCAGCTGACTTTTAAAAATGCAGTTCTCTAATAAGCTAAAGGCCGCATGTGTCTCTATCCACCCAAATAGAGACGGAAACGTTATAGATCTATGTAACATGTGTTTCTAAATAAATATAGTTGAATCTAAACATCCGCTGTGTGTTTTTGTTGTTGTTGCTGTTGTATATAGCTTTACTAGACTGGAATAAACTTCTAATGAATACTTTAAAAGTGAAATGTTTTAAAATAGATATAAATGTTTCTTTCAACAGGGAGCCCACTTCACATACATGTGGTTTTCAGTGGGGCCCTGCAAAAATAAAATTGCAAAAGCTAAAGAGATAGTAGATTAAAAATAATAATAACATTTAACCATTGTGCTAATAGAAATATAGAAAACATTAAAAAAAAAAAAAATGATAATTAAAAATTAAGAAATACCCCTAATTCGACTTTTAAAATTAAAAATACTGATACTGTTCCTAACTTCATTGGGTAAAGTATTCCATTCATTAACTGCATTGTAAATAAAACGCTTTTGTCCCCAGGAGTGACGGGATGGAGGCTTACAAATGCTGTCTTTACTTCTCGTATTATACCCATGAATATCTTTAAAACTACAAAAATTAAAATCCCAGTCTATTAAACCATTTAAGGCCTTAAAAATTAAAATCATGCGATGAAACCTTCTCCTTCTCTTCATGTTCTCCCAGCCGAGCTGTACGAGTGCCTCTGTAGCAGATGAATGCATTGGCTTGTCGAGAACAATCCTCGCAGCTGTGTTTTGCAGTACTTGGATTTTATTCATCAGGATTACATTGTTTTTGTCTCCCCATGTAACATCCGCATAGTCTAATAACGGTGTTATGGTCGTCTTAACAAAAAGTTCTCTGATGTTCCTCGGAAGAAAACACTTAATTCTTCGTAATAAACCCAATCTTTGCGAGACTTTGGCACAGAGGTGTTCTACATGGTCTGACCAAGTCAGATTCTCATTTATTCTCATTTACAACATTAACTAAGCGAAAAAGACTGACCGGCCTCTATTTATATGCAGTTATCAACGATACACAAGATTGACACTGATACTGTCTCATATAGATTATTAACTCAGGTGATACAACACATACTCGGATCAATATATGATAATTTACAAAGCGGTTACCAAGGCACTGTAAAATTGAAGATTCATTTTTGGTCCAGTTTCCATCATTCCCACACAGAATCGAGCTAACTCCTCCGTTCCCAGAGAAACCATGTCTGCATTCGAAAGAGCAGACAGTTCCACTATCTGGGGAAAATGTACACATGTGCGGGTAAATAAAACCATTCTGAGGTGCACTTAGTGAAGAACAGGAACGTACTGAAAAGAAAATTAGGACATAAGAAAATAAATTAATAAAGTAATTAATCAATTAATTAAATAAACTAATTAATTAATAGTTGTTTCAAGTCTTTAAAATAGTTTACAATCACACCGATGTTAATGAGTTTTCTCAAATGATAATTTACGCGAAAACTCTGAAATATTTACTGCAATGGACCCATTAGCCTTTTAAGTCCCAAGCTGAAACGTTAGATTTTCTAATGTCATTTGGTGGTAAATCGTGACAATATCACTTAGTTGGTGATTTCGTTTACTTTCGTCTCGTCCTACGTTATTTGCATTGTAACCAGAATTAGATTTTGATCACTCCACAGGATTAATGGGGCTTTTCCAATGAAAGTGATTTCTGTATCATTTTGCAAAATGCAGTCACGTGTCTCAGTAACCAGTAACTGATCCTCGGGAAGGTAATAAACTAATAAACAAAAAAAAAAAAGGGAAAGCTATGCAGAGGGAAGGTTTTGACGGTTGTCAATGGCAACACTGATTAGTTTAGACTACTGTTTCCAAGATATGGAAATCTGAGACGTAGCTCCTTTACGATACTAATCTAAATAGGTCTGGGAATTACAAATTTAACGGGCTTAAGTTAGGAAGTTAAAGTTTGATGCAAAAAGGGAACATAACGTTTACGAACTACTGGTCGCTTACTTTTACAGGTCGGAATCGATCCGTTCCAGTACCCGGTAAGATGGCCCGGTTTGTGAAGGCAGGTGAGGATCTCGGATCCCAACAAGTTATATCCATCTTTGCATCTCATTTGACATGTGCAGCCGAAGCTGTTGTCACAGTCTCCCACTAGAAAGCCGTTTAATGGAGGAAACAATGTTTGGCATCGCACAACTGTAGAACAAATTACAAAACAACACATGTAACAGCGAGTCTTTCTAACTCGAAAATGGTGATGTCTGGAAATGCCCTTATGGTACAATATTGACCTGCATACTGTTTAGAAGACTCGCGCACACAGAGAGACAATTCGTATTTAATGTGACTTAGTGTGTCGCTGATGGTCGAAAAACAAAAAGGTATGGCCGGTGTTTCCCGAGGAGAGATCTGCCACAAAATAATGCTCAATCTAAATGCCTACTTAGTTGCCAGCTACATCTATATTGAAAACTATCGCAAAAAGCCTTCCTTACGCGGAATGTTTTGGTTAATAATAAGCAATAGCAATTTGTTTTGCAGGGAGATCTATCATTACTTAGTAAAAAGCTTACTTTCGACCGTGACGTGGAATTTGCAGATTCTGTAATTCCCTGCTGCGTCACTTGCGTTGTAAATGACCTCATGTCGTCCTTCGTAGAACTTGTTCCCGGAAGGAACACCATGTTTCGTAACATTGGTTACCATGCCAGAGTTATCTGTGGCAACCACTACAGGCCAGTTTACAGTGGTATAGTTTTTAGCCCTGTCTGCGTACCTTCTGATGTCACTACTGGGACAAGTACCGCCGAACAAGGGTTTTTCCACATCTGCAAGTATTGGAATAATAAAAGGGAAATCTTATTTCGGAGCTCATTAAATATTTCTCTTCCACGAGATTCAAGTTTTAGATAAATACCTAGGTAAGTAAATTTGAAACTGTTCCTCATCATGCCCGACGTAACGCCCCCAGAAACAGAGAATTGACTTTTTTTTTTTCTATTCTTTTAATATAAACTAACCTTTACAAAACGTAGTGGTGTTTCCTGACCATTGACCGTCGCTAAGGCAGGTCACTATTGGCTCTCCATGCAGTCTATAGCCTTGGGGACATGAAAAGTGACATGTAGTACCGTATTCAGGATAAATTCTGCAAGAGTCGGGTGTCACCTGACCATCTGATGGAGCTTCAAGGGACTTACAATGGACAACTATAGAAAATAAAAACAAAACAATGGTTTTACTAATAAACGATTTAGGCATTTCCTCTCGTCAACATCATCCTTATAAACTACGTTCAGTGTGCAGTACACTGGCATCATTATGTGACTCAGAAGAACAGGATTTTAAGGGTCAATAAAGCTTTCTCCTTTTACACATTCGCGAGCATTTTGGTAAACACCAAGACCAAAAAAGACCACTTGGGAAAATAATACCCGTTACACTCATGCAGTGGTATAAATACGCTTTGTGGAAACAAAAAAGTGATAAGTGATTCCTATTCATGTTGCTTCCCTTACCTTGACAATGCGGTTTTTCTCCAGACCAGGTACCATTTGCTTGACAGACCCTCTCAGTCGAGCCGTTAACTAGGCGATAGCCACGGACGCAGTACAGAAGACATTTGTCACCAAAGACGTTTTGCAAGGAACCGCCTCCGCAACCAGACAGTATGCTGTTTGGAGGGGGAACGAGTCGATCACACTTGGCGACTAAGGAAAGACAATTGAATGCTGACTTTAATTTGTGATAATAGTTTTGGTGGAAAGAGATGGAAAGATCGACTCGTAAAGCTTTCAATGAAGCATTTCTTTTTACAAATATGCAGTCAGAATCTTGTTTTTATAAGCTTTACCCATTATTATTATTATGACATGAAAATGTGGATTATGACATTAACTTAAGCATTATTTTACTTACGTTCACACTTTGTCTCATTCCCAGTCCAGACACCAACCGACGTAATCGGATCCTTCTCGCAGATTCTGCGGTCAGAGCCATTCATTGCATGGCCATCACGGCAAGCGAAGGAGCATTCTGATCCATACTGATTGTCTTTGGTACACTGTAAGGAGCCTCCAGCTGGAGCATACAATTTAGGCAGGCATCGGACAACTAGAAGGAGATGACAAAACAGCAAAATTAGCACGAAAATTCGAATTTTAGAACGTTAGTCCTTTTTTTTTTTTTTTTTCTCAATACATCTTTCACTTTATCGGTAGTTATAGTTTTTCAAATGTAAGACCCTCTAAGAACTTGACGTTTTGCAACGTTTTAGCTCGACAGGTTTCTGCATTTTAGTAATGTAGCACGTTTGAATTTCCTAGTTTATGATTTGCGTGACATTAAAATGGCGGCCCATAAAGTCTTTCGTGTGGGTCAAAAGCTGAGTTATCGATTAAGTTATTGGTACCCGAACGGTTCTTTCACTAGACGAAGTATCAATTTCAATCTGTTGGAGCATTACAGTAATGCATTTTCGTGTAAATACGCAAAACCAAGAATTACAAATGTTTCTGTTCCTTTGTTCATGTCTGTGCCCCTCCGAGGGACACCAACATGGCGTCTCGCATTAAGGCTTTATAAATTTGGGTGAAACACTCCTCCGAATAACTCGCGAATAAACACTGCGCGGACTTAAAAATCTTAGCGAGGCTGTTTAGATATCAATCAGCTATCATATACCAGATTCTTGAGTTAATATATTCTGGTGGTTACGATTTTTAACTTTAATGGCGTTACAGAGTAACCAGCAATGTATAACTACGCCTCAGAAAAATAGAGCCACGAACAACGACGACGAAGATGCAAATGGGTTCCATGCTTTGCATGCTATAGTGCGAGTGGCTGCGTGGCATTTTGAGATAAAAGCAAAGAAAAAAAAACTTTTATGCATCCTTTGTAAAAATTGACATATTTTAGGACTTCGTCATGGACAAAGAAAATGTCTAATGATTCGGGGTCAAATTTCTTTGGGTAATTAATGGTGTGGTACCCTTCCGGTATTTACGGTTGATGTTTTTGTAGCTCGATCAGAGGCGTTCTTGCTAATTCGTTGATAATAGGGTGGACAGAGAGCGCTTTCCTATCAAATAAACCTAAAATAAGGCCATGTTTATGAAAAATTCAATTTCTTGAAAATACAAGAGTTGAGACCGTCGTAAGCTGCTCCAGTTTGAGTGAAGTAAGACAGTGTCGAATTTAGGTATGTTCCACTGTAAGCTTGTATATATCGCTGACCAAGTTGTGTTCCGACTGATGCTTCGTTTACATGAGCTGTACATTACTCCACTTTAAATTTCACATATGTTGAAGATTAACAGCTTTTCCATTACACAGCAAAAAACTAGCTGGATATATCTAGATAACGCAGAGCTTCAGGACTTCATAGTTTCCTGGCTCCTCTTGCCACACGCTTGCGAGGAATTTGTCAGTCTATCGCGACCGGAAAGTAAAACAAAATAATTGCTAGTTTGAGTTTCGCTTGAATTGTAAGCAACGCTTGATGTTTCATCAAGGCTTAGTAACTTTACGTCCGTAGATACTGCTCAGTTTTATTCGTGTAAAAATCCAGTAAATTCTCTGTTTTCGATGAATGAGAGCGCCCACCGATGCGTGTTTTGTACAGTCAGTAAACATGACAAATTGTACTTCCGCCGCACTTTCGTGTGAAAGCGTACATCGAACTCAAACAATAGCTCTATAGTTTTTAAATATGTTTAAGATTGATAAATGTTTGACACCATATTAAAAGTTAAGCTGAAAATATGTGAATAAAGCAAAAACAATCAGCGAAGTTACGATGACGCTTTCTTTAATCAACTTGGAATAACGATTTCGATTTACATGATCGAGTTATCAAAACTCCTTGTCTATTTTCATTTTCGCAGTGTAAAACTTCACTATGCTTATGTTGAAGAAACACACATGATGTAAGTAGCCTTTTTGCATTCGTGAAATTTGTTGCAGCATCTCAGCACAAAAGATAACGAAAGAAATCTTTGTCAAGATTTGTTGACAAATGAAAACACCGACTCGGACTTGAAAGTGCACGAGCAGCATACACTGTGCAAATGAGCTAATTGTACGCGTCAGACTTTCCTTTCAAAAACTTTTGCAAACTGACCAAACAAGCAGAGACAATAAGAAACCATCAAAACAGGTTTTGGTTATGATTAAAAATTGTCTGAGAAACTCACAAATTAACTCGATACCAGAGTAGAGAGTTTTCTTGCTATATTTTTAAGCATACGCGTAAGCTTACGACTAGCGTGAGCAGATCTTATTATTCATTCCCAGCGCGAGATTGAAGTCTTGTTTTCAACCCTGAAAAACCCACCTTTTCCGTTAGCTCAGAGCATAAAACTACATATAAGCGCCCTGGTTCGTATTCCCTGCCTTATTCCCTGCCATCGCTGTGAAAAATACGCAAGAGAATCTCTCAACTCTCACCATTTGATCACGCAACGTGACAACATCCACGCGAAAGCCCCTGACATGTGCGTGAATCCGCGCGGATATATGACGTCAGGATGGCGCAATTTGTTCTAAAAATAGAAAAATTGTCCCATATCATGGGTGCGCGCGAATCCCGAGACTTACGGTCTCCGTCCCCGATTATGGTTCCTGATTTTTCTTAATCGTGTACTTGTACCAGCTGACTTCACGCCAACATCTCCACTTTGGACAGCATTTAAGAGAATTTCCTGTGACTTGGGGTATTCAAAGACTAATAATATGTCGTGACGCAATCAGCCTAAAAGATCACAACATTTTAACATCTGTCATGTAACACTGGATAATTTGTCCAGTGGGTCTGGTGCAAAATAAGGTTATTCAGATAAAGACTGGTAAAAGCACAGAAAACATGAGTTAAGTGTCAGAACTTTGGTTGATTACACGGAACGGAACAACGAAACAAAAACTTTTAAGATGTGCTTGTTTGAAAGTCAATCTTGTTTTGTAAAAGAGCAGGAATTGTTGGCATTAATACTATAAATCACAACCTCAAAAGAGAGCAACCCATTTTAAGTAAAGTCTTCAAAAATTATTTTCTCTTCCCGAGTGCAATCACACGAAATTGATCTTTCTTACCATATTTCAACAAGCTTTTTGGTCTATTTTAGGGTATCATAATACAACCTTAACCGGACACTAAAAATTTCCGGACATTCCAACCGGAATATTTTGTTCGAATGGAAAGCACCCAAAGATTATCCAAGATGAAATCAGTTGCTATATCTACATGGGGCATGCGCAAATTACCTAACACGAAGACTTTAAATTTGCATTCGGCAACGTTTCCTGCTTTGTCTGAAGCCAAGTACCGGATGCTGTGTTCCCCAGCATGAAATAAGTCCCCTGGTTGTTTCCCATAGTGTGTTATGTTGGGGATGAAGCCAGAGTTGTCTGTAGCTGAAGGATGAGACCACGTGACTAGCGTGGACGTGGAACCCCTGTCAGCGGTGGCTACAATATTTGACGGACAGTTTGAGATAACTGGTGCTGAGACATCTAAATGATAAAGAGATATCGCTTAGCAAAGACAATAAGAAAATACATATAAAGATGTCATACACATGCAGTGGCAGCTTGGCGATTAAAAACTGTTAAATATAAATGTGATAATAACGAGAGTGACAAAGCCCAATCAGCATCATAAAGAACTATTACATAAAGGTCGTAGCATCATCGTCATCATCATCACCATCATCATTATAATCCTAATCATCAACAACGGCAGGAAAAACAAAAACAAAAACAAAAACAAAAACAAAAACAAAAACAAAAACAAAAACAAAAACAAAAACAAAAACAAAAACAAAAACAAAAACAAAAACAAAAAAACAAGAACAAGATATAGTTGCTTCCATTTTGTCAAAGTAAAAACACCAAAATGTTATGTTCATTCACGTCCAATAAACTAATTTTCACTTGTTTTAAAATTATTGGGAAAACAACTTCCAAGGTCGTTTTCGCAGTCAGGACTTTTTTTAAAATTCAGTTTGGGCACTTATATTCCTTTAATGCAACGATTCGTAAGTTAAAATTCTACGGATTCGCATGGAAAACATGAAAAGCATTTTTAAGGCCTATTGAAAATAGGTGTTGCCATATCGCAAATTGATCAACTTACCATTGCACCATGGATTTCCTAATGGCGCCCATGTCTTCTGCTGATTACAAGTCTTCACCCCAGGTCCATGGTGTTGATAACCGTTTTTGCATGTGAACCAGCACTCTGATGCGTAATAAATGACAGCACTTGCATTGGTGCAGAACGGAGGGCTAATGTCCAGTCCTTCCGATTTTATTGTCAAAGGGGAACAGGTGATAGCTACAAGTCAAAGAACAAAAAACCCCTTTTTTCAGCCCATTGCAATTGTTACGAGACAAAGCGTGGTATGTCAAAGAAGACGCATGTTCGCTGGTTCGTAAATCTTAAGGTTGCTCTGTGCTTGTTTGTTTGTTTGTTTGTTTTATATTGGTATCGCTTTGGTGTTTTTCTACCTCTGGTTTGTAAATTACCGGACAAATTACAGTCATACTTTGCTGCTGGTTGAGGCTTTAAAAATCACTGACATATTTCCATCTTTAAGAGGACAGCATTAAAGAAATTGGTAGCTTGCAGCTTCGCTTGGTAGAGAAGGAAGTTAAAGATATATAGCTCTACACTATATGTGTATTGAGCACTATTTTAATGGGATCTGCTACTTCCTCATATGGTTAGCTAAGATATCATGGAAAAATTACCAAAAGATGGATATATGTCAAGGTAACTAGGAGTCGCTTTTCTTACTTTTCAATCGATGAATACTCTTTATTACCTTGACACTGTAGCTCGGTTCCACTCCACTGTCTAGTCTCCAGACAAGTTCTTTTTTGTGATCCTACTAGAGTCTCATATCCTACCAGGCAGCTGAAGAAGCAGGAAGTGCCGTAGTTAGAGCTCAGGCCACTGCACCCATATCCGGACTGTATTGCATAGTCTGGAGTATGCAGTGAGGGACACTGGATGACTGAAACGAATAATAAAAAATAAAATTACACATTTCCGAGTCTTCTTCTTTTCACTTTTAAGCTCGTGAATACGAGTTTGTAGTGGTTACTAGAAATCACTCGCTCGATAACTCCGCCGATTAAACGACTGCAAAGTCATCGGCGGTTATAATGTTCAAATACGCTTTGGATAACTTTAGCACTACATTTCTTCAACACTTCAAGTCTTTAAAATTTTGGATGTTTTTCTGCCTCTAAATGCATTTCTTCGCTTTATCTTGAGCGATAATCGATTCTACAAGTTTCGTTAACATTTATTTCACTTGGTCGTCTATCGCTGCGAATTTATGCTTTATCTTATGCTTTAACAAATAAAGATCGTAATTATTGTTACAAAAACTGAACAGGATTTAATTGCCATTGCTGTTATTGACATTTCTTCACGGTTTTGTTTGTTGAAGTAATTCGGTTTCGGAAAAGGCTTGCTGGTCAGTTTTTTAAAGGTTTAATATTGTTTCAGGTAAATGATTAGTATTTTATGGGAGATCAAAATAACTCAATGCAAACGACCGCTCTTGGTTGATAATAAAATTTCAAATGGTCCACCTCCAGAATGAAGACGTGAACAAATACCCAACTATTGCCTGGAAGGGCTGTGGTGGACACTGCTGGAAATACGCCCCCGAGCGAAAGCTCACTCCAAGATGGCGGAACTGATAATGTTTTATGTAAAAACATGCTAGTTTTTGAACACGGCAAGGTGGTTTGCCCCATCTACTGAATCAAGCTCCAAGGCGTTTTGTCCACTGAATGACATGCTCATTTCATTTGTGACGGATTCTTATCCAAATGCGTTTTTGGGACTTTAGCAAACAACTACTGCATAAACCGAACTTATCGCATAGAGACCAAAGACAAAATTATGTACATAATCAGTAACCGATAGTCAGGAGCTCCTGACATAATTTCATTCACCTTTTGTACTCACGAGTTTTGCTCATAGAGTGTTTTGATCTAATGTAATAATAATCCAATAGGTTGGACCTTGCTCAATGAAAAGTTCCATAGGAGGTTCATAATACAGGCACCAGTTGAAAGTGCCAGTTCGATAATTGTCACATGCCACGAGTTTTCCAAAAATACTTCCCTATCAAAATGTGTTTACATATTTCGACCCAGTTACGCCAAATCAGAGTGCGATTATGAATTATTTATTTTATGAAGGATTTTCACGATAATGGAAAATATGTTTACATTTGCCTAGCGGGCACGTTTCTGCAATAAAAATAAATTATAATAGCTACTAACCCTCACAGGAAGTTGCATTTCCTGTCCAATATACTACATTTGTGCCTGCTTTCTTGGCACACTTTCTCTCGGCAGATCCCTTCAAATCATAGCCCTTGGAACACGCGAAGCGGCAGACACTTCCATATATATTTCCACAGGCGGAATTCTCTATCTTCCCGTTTGCAGGTGAAAAGAGAGCGGAGCATCTAAAAACTATCAATTTTTATAAAGAAAGTTGACGTTTAAACATTAGCACTTGGCTAGGGAATCAGGTTCGGGGTGAACACTTTTGGTGGTTAAACCCTTAATTACACACGCTACAGTCTACATCAAAACTGGGCAACGCTAAGAGGGGGCTTTCTAAACCATTCAAATACGGACAATGGTGACCCAAGATTAGAATTTAACTGAAGTGTTCATTTTTCTTTCATAACTGCTTGCGCTTTGTGTAGTTCAGGCTTTAGATCACCCACACTCAAAACTGAAACACGTTTGAATCAGTTTGAATCAGCTCAAATAATTAGTTTTTATTAAGAACCTTTAAGTTGAGTTTTAAAAGATCCTGCGTGTATAATAGGCCCTTTGCAGCTAAGCCATCACGTGACCTACTTTTCATAAAATTATGGGCTATAACTTAACTAATGCCAGAAATGGAAAAAGCATGTCGAAAATATCAAAAATGGCCAAGTTTGAGGCCCCCATCATCAGAGAATGAGATTTTATGATGGTCTGAATTTTTGAAAGAATAAGAAGATTTGTATGGGAAAATGTTGCTGGAGAGCAAGACCTTGCTCTCCAGCAACATTTTCCATACGAATCCTCTAAATTTTCCGAAAATTCAAACTATGGTATAAACTTACTCGTTTTTTCCTGGGGCCTCAAACTTGGCCTCTATAGTATTTTCGATGCGCTCTTTCCATTTCTGGCATTCTTTAAGTTATAGCCCATAATACAAATTTTTTTTAGGAAAAATTTGGTCACGTGACCCTAGCTGCAAAGGGCCTATTGTACCCCAGAAATAAATTGTCCTTCTTACCTTGAACTGTAATTTTGAAGGAGCATTGTTTTATGTTTCCCGATGGATCTTTAGCAGTGTAGATCACGGTATGATCTCCTTCAGAAAATATATGTGGGGGTGTCACTGCAGGGAACACAGTTAAATTTGCTTGATGATTGTCAGTGACTTTAACTGGCGCCCAGGTCACCACCGCTGAGGTTTTCCCTTTCTCTGCAACAGCACTTCTTGAGGCTGGACAGGTTTCACCAAATGAAGGTGCTTCCACGTCTTAAGGAGAAAGAAAAAAAAAAAATACGTAAGTTAGCAAGTTGGCGACTTTAGTGAGCAACAAAGTTAATGAGTTAGTTATTTCGTCACCCATTCACGCAATAACTCGGTTACCCAGTCAATCTATTAGTCAGTTATTCAGTACATGTACTGTGTCACCCATTTGCTCCGTTGGTCGCTGAATAGACCTTTTTCGCTTCGGCGGCTTGTTTTCCCATTACAGACTACGTGGTATCCTCTAGAAAATTGTTCTTTTAACCATCTAAAAATTATATAATAATATACACGCGGCTATTTGAAAATATGAAAGGAAGAAGTCTCAAGAGTATCATCACATGATCTGGAATGGGGCAACAAACCGCCCAGTCGGAAAAGGTCTAATGCTCTGGTGCTCGGTTAACTAGTCTCCAGCATTCAGTCTGTTCATACTACCGTTCGCTCATCTAGAGACTACTCAATATAGATTTACAGTGCCTATATGAATTTCAAAGTTAATTGGAGGATCATTTCCAGTTATCTGTCCCTTTTTGAGGAAGGCGCCATCAAAGACTCTAAAAATACCGAGCTGGGGTTTTGTGATATTTAGTTCCAGTAATTACCCTACGAAAGGATTACTGGTAGTCTACGACTTGTAGATTAATAGCAAATTATGTGAAGCCATCGCACACAACTTTCCCAAAACGTGAAAATATTATTATTTTTGCAATTACCAGATTTGTTATCCCACGGAAACTGGAGCGAGTTGAGCCCCGAGTTACAAGCGGGGCAGGGGAGGTGACAGAGATAGAACCCCTCTCCTGGGTTTTCGTTCTAAGAAGGCTAATGTAAACTATTTGACCTATGTAAACTATAGCCCTCGGCATATTCTAAAAGATGGCACTTGTGTTTTTGGCGAGTCTGCTTCACAAAATATGACATGATGTCATCAAGTCCGCCATCTCGGAATTCCCTTTTTTCTCAGATTGGGAGAGAATAAAGTAAATTAATGAAAAATTATTCAAAACTAATACTATACTGGTTTTGCAATGGTTTTAAAGAAATTTAGACAAAGCCGTAGAATACTGTCAAAAATGACGAAATGTGGCTTGACCTGCGTGTCAAAATGCAGTTGCTATGGAATGTCAAAATCTTGGTGTGGGTGGGATGAATGAACAGCCACTGAATTTTTTAACATCACAGAGTACATCGTCTTGTTAAAACTCTGAAAATCCCTCGCACGAGGAGTTTGTTCGGACAGGAATCTTTTAAATTTTGTGAAAATTGAGCACGTTGCATTTCTGTTGTAATTCTCTGGGCCCAAGTATGTGGGTGGCTGAGTAAGTGTATAGAGTATGCCTTTCGTGACCATATGATAATTTTGTAAAACTCACCTTTACAGTGGAAGATACCCTGTCTCCATTGCCCGTTGTCACACATATTCGAGCTAGAACCAACTCGAGCGTAGCCTGAGCTACATTCATAGGAACAATTTTGACCATGCAGGGGTTTTATTTTACAAATCTCAGGAATGATTTGTCCATTGTCTGGTGCCTTTAGGGATGGACATGCACGTACTGAAATTAGAAAAATCAGTAGAATAGGAGTTAAAACTATTGTGAACCGTATTTAAATATCGCGAGATTCCATCATCATGCTCTTTTTGCTTTATTTATTCACTACAAAACACATCCTAACCACATAAATAAATCCCTGACCTCGACAATTTGCGGTTGCTTTAGGGCTCCAGCTGCCATTAACGTCACAAAGAGAGCTTGTGTTTCCGACTATTTCAAAGCCACGATTGCACGTGACCACGCACTGAGTCCCATGAGGAACCTGCGATTTACCACGACAAGGGGTCGAGATCTGTCCGTTGCTTGGAGACGGCCAGTCACTTGTGTCACAGGTGATTCCTTCAATTGACATACATATAGGTCGACAAAATTAGTCACGTATTTCCATCTCACTGAACACAAGGTTTGTAGATCTGAAGTCACTTGGCTAGCAGGATAACCTCTTGACATTTTTTTTTTTGGTAAAAGAAAGAAGAAAAAGATAGAAATTGTCATGCTATGAAAGAACCCCTTGAGCTACGCCTTGAAATAAATGTTGCATTGTATTAATAATGTATTTGATTAGTATGTATTAGTATGTTAGTATTAGTATGTGTTAGTATTTTGATATGTAAAGTTTTACATCTTTCCTCTTTCGAGTAGCCTTGAAAAATTAAGAAAATGTTTAATGTTCTTTTTGGGCCATCTTGACATCTTATTTGCAAGCTTTCGCACGTAACCGCTACTGAAACGAATCAATTCCCGATGCTCATAACACATGATACAGGCCTCGTTATCATCAGTGACGCTTCTGGAGATAAAGGGGTAAAGAAAACCGACACCTTAAACAAATTGGTTACTGTAAGAAGAATGTGAAACGCGAGCAAGCAAAAAACCAATAGCACCTCTTATAGCCATGAGCTAAAAAAGTAAAAAAAAAAAAAAAGAAAAAAAAACTTTTATTTACAGGTAGCTGGCTCTCGCAAAGCACTATCCGGTTTGATATACATGGTTCATCCGATTAATTGAGTAAACCAGTGTCATATATATGTATATATATATATATATATATATATATATATATATATATATATATATATGAGTAATAACGAAGAGGCAAGATTTGCTGTTACTCCGAGTTTCGTGCTTACGCACTCATCAGACAGTATTTAATACTTAAATACTGTCTGATGAGTGCGTAAGCACGAAACTCGGAGTAACAGCAAATCTTGCCTCTTCGTTATTACTCATATACTCAGCTCTACACTATATGTGTATTGAGCACTATTTTAATGGGACCTGCTACTTCCTCATATGGTTATATATATATATATATATATATATATATATATATATATATATATAGGCAATTGTGGAAAACGAGGACGGACAACTTCGAGCGAAAAAAAAATATATATACAGTAAAAAATCTAAGAAATCTAAAAAAAGTTTAAAAATTTAATAAAAATAAACGTTTCGGTCAAAGACCTTCATCAGTTGCAGTGCAAGTGAATAATAAATTACAATAACCTTAAATAAATTTACAGTATAAAAAATGACATAATATACTTATATATTTATACTGTAAATTTATTTAAGGTTATTGTAATTTATTATTCACTTGCACTGCAACTGATGAAGGTCTTTGACCGAAACGTTTATTTTTATTAAATTTTTAAACTTTTTTTTAGATTTCTTAGATTTTTTACTATATATATATATTTTTTTCGCTCGAAGTTGTCCGTCCTCGTTTTCCACAATTGCCTACAAATTTCATTACTCGAGGTTTGGACTACGAATCCTTTTGGATCCTTCTGGCGCGTGGCATCCCTGTTGGCTCGAAGCATCTTAACTTTATATATATAGTTTCAAAACCACGTTTCACAACATGATAAGGTGTCCCAAAATAGGTACTCTGTCTGCAGCATACCGTGAAAAGGTTGCTGAAGATTTACAGTACCTCTCAAGAAAAGGTTCTCATTGTGACTAAGACCGGTTTAAACTTTTGTGAGAAATTGGGTCAGTCAAAAAAAGAGGCTAGAGAAAAAAGAAACGTGTAACAAGTGGAATCTGGCTAACTGAGGTGTTCTTTTGTTTGTTATGTAGCGCTATAGTTTCAACCGAGCTTGGGAGGTGTGGATGAAAAAATTTTGACCTCGTCATAGGTGCAAACTTCATGCATTGCATTAGATTTGTACTTACAACCTTCTCGGTCAAAATTTTCCCATAGTGACCTCTCGCTCAGTTAAAGGAAACTAGTTCAGAGAGCAGATGTTCAGCCAGAAAGTTTATACTTACTGACGCATCTTTTCCAATTTTGTGGCGATGTTTGATACCCAGGATAGCAACTGCACGTGAATGAACCGAGCGTATTATGGCATAGATGTTCGCACTGTGCCAAACCAAGAGAACACTCAGAGCAATCCTGTTTTTGGCTATTAATTCCATTGCATCTGGATCCACCGTGGGCTGGTGGGGGATTGGTGCAGTAGCGGTATCTTGTTTGATAACCACCTTGACAGCCAACACTACCCCAGCTCTGCCATGATGACCAACGGCCATGAATTGGTGCTAAAAAAATATCATCTGCCTGTTACTGAATAGTTATCTCGGCATGCAAGGTTTATAGAAAAAGACCATTACGTATATGTCATTCACGCCGTTCTCTCTAACCGTGAGCTACTCAGACCACTGTACTTTGTAAATTTTATTTCGCCAGGTACTATGATCGTCGTCATAACTGCAACTTTCCTATTATTATTATTATAATTATTATTATCATAATAGTAATAATAATTATCATTGTTATTATTATTATTATTACTGCTATTATCATTGTTGTTATTATTATTGTTATTATTATTATTATTATTATTATTATTAATCACGCGGCCTAGGGCAAGCGCGGTTCTCAAAATGAGGCTCACTTCTTGCTGCTACACCGTGCTAACGATACCCAACCAGGTCGAAGCAGCTGTCCACCCGTCAAGCTTCTCTCCTTTATTGTTGTTTCTATTTTTGGCTGCTTAGTTCTTTTACAGTTCCTACGTACACTAGCAGCATTTTTCGTTTGTAGTCTGTACATGAATCATTGTATTTAGTGGCCTCTTTAGATCCGATATGCTGCTCATGTTTAACATGGTATGGCAATGTACTTTCAGCGAGAAAGTTTTTGTCTCTCCGCACTCTCCTTTCGCGACCACGACACGATCTTCTGTATTTTGCATATTGTCCGTGATCACGCGTTTAGACATTGGCCAATCCGCAAACATTTGGATTGAGTTTCACCTGAGGTCATTATCATGTGCATTTAGTAGACGATCGGCCAACCAACCGGCTGCTTTACTTCTTGCTGCTACACCTTGCTGCCGAGACTCAACCAGGTCGAAGCAGCTGTCCGCGGTTGTAATTCTTGACTTTCAGTTTGGACTCTATCATGTCGTTGTCCCGTTAAGCTTGCTACGTAGTCGATCAGGCTTGCTACATTGTTATGTTTCTATTTTTAGCTGATTAGATCTTTTACAGATCCTACGTACACCGGCAGTAGTTTTGTTTGCGGTCTCTTGCATCATTGCGCAGGATGCGTGAGGTAGACCGCGTCATACTTTCGGTCTAATTTGGGAGCACGTGGTCTTTGTGCTTGTTTCCCGTGGAAGTATGTTGAAATCACGTCGGGCCAAAGGAACAAATATTTGTTTTATCCATAAATTTTCTTCAAAAGCTCGTATTACCTCCAAAATGCACCAAGAACATGCTCGATAGATGCCCTAACCAACGCTTTCCTACATCGCCTACTTGGTGAGAATCTAAACTTGCAAATCTCGTAGTCATTTTTCCAGGCAAACTATAGTTGTATGCTGAGTGGGATTTTGAGCTCGCAAATCTCGCCGATATTTCTCATAGAGAGACCCACCGAGAACATTGCTTTCCTCAATCGCCGGCAAGCGTTCGCTAAGTGGGAATTTAAACTTGCAAATCTTACAGAATTTTTGGTTCACCGTAACGCACCGCAACTGATATTTTTCACGGCGAGCCATCGCGAAGCCCAGCAAGTTAAAAATTTATACCGAAGGAGGGCAGCCATAAATTTGCTTTCCCTTTGTTGTTGGAACTCATCAGTTGAGTGGTAATTTAGATCGCAAATCTTACAGATATTTCTTCGGTGCGACCCATCGCAAAGTCAGGCGAATTTGCCGAAGGAGAAAAATAGCCATAAATTTGCTTGAAAACTCCCACCGCTTCCAGGTTTCTCATCGCTGCACGTAAAAAACACTGAAAAACAGTGAAACCAAAACTCCCTGAAATCGCTTTACTTCGACTTTACTCTTAAACACGACCTAAACCTCTACAGCAACATGGAAAAAACGTACACAAACGAAGCCAGAGAAGGTGTTTTTAGTGTATGTCTTTTCTGCAGTGAAAAATTGGGAGCTGCATGAAAATTTGAAATGCGACACGAGTGGGGCATTTCTATGTCAATTTGACACAACAGTAATAAGGTCGACAATGCTTATACTACTATACTACTACATAAATTTTAACGCGAACCACATTATGTTATCTTTTTGGTGAAGAAAATACAACTACAAAACTGAATGTTAGCGTTTCCGTTCGTGTTTATTGTTGCGCGGATATTGCTATTCGAAGTTGATAGCATTAGTACATCGACCAAAGCATCCCGCGTGAAAGTTGTTGTACTTCAACTGAGAGCGCTTTTATGCATAAATAAAATTTAAAAGGCTGGTTTTTGAGCTCCTTCGGTTGTACTTTTATGATGAACTGGGTGTAAAGGGACGGTGAAATGTGTTAGAGAATAACAAAAACTGCCGTTGTAGTAAGTTGGTTTTCAAGTGCTGCGTCACAAATTTTGAGGTGCTCTTTCCATTAGCACGATTATTTTTTGATGAAGTAAAAATACAAATTCAAAAAATCCAAACGACCTTACCGTGTAGATACTGTAATAGAGCTTTTAACGTTGCCGTTCCTAAATTTTGGAACTCACTTCCAGCCAGTCTAAGATCTATTTCATCCCTCATAGTTTTAAAAATAACAGTAAGACTACTCTTGAATGAGACTTTTAGTAAAGCTTACTTAATTTAGGGCAATGGTTAAACTGGGTGTGTCTTTGTTTCATTGAATATTTTTTCAGTCTTTAATAATGATATAGTCATTTTAAGAAGTTGCAGTTTTGATCTTAAGTGAGTCTAAACCTTACTGGTACAATTTAAGTTGCACTCTTGTTTTGATGATATTGTAATTTTAGGTAGCAGTAGTTTTTATTTTAATCACAAACATTTAATTTAATCACAAAGATTTAATTTAATCACAAACATTGAATAATCAGTCATCGGAGTACCTGAAAGGCCTATTTAAACCCTTCAGCACGGACTATGGACTTAGAAATAGTGAAAACAAATTGGCTCTGCCTAAGCCCCGTACCGATTTTTTGAAACGTAGTTTCTACTACAGTAGAGCACATTTGTGGAATAAGCCTTCCATCTAACGTCAGAGCCATTGGATCTTTTATTAATTTTACAGATGGGATAAATCGCCAATTGTCCTTCTCGTACTCTCACACGGCAAACATATAAATCAGTTTTTGTAAAGGGGCATTGGGCGTCGGAAATGAGTGCTATATAGATTCATATATTGTATTGTACTGTATTTTACAAAACAGTCCCAAGAAAATACGCGCGCTGATTAGTTAAAAATCGTGTTTCTATAACTCGATGGAAACACAGCACTAGTACGAGCTGTTGACGTAACGATAGCGCAATAATCAAAGTTAGCGAGCTGTTTTCCTTTTTTTTTTTTTTTTTTTTGTCGCAGTGTTTTCTAAAAGAAATGGAAAACACGTTCTCCGTGTTTCTATCGAGTTATAGAAACACTCGTGAAAGTTTGGGAGAACTCGAAAAAGCTGTGGAAACACTCGCATACGGTTCGTTTTCCCACAGCATTTCTCGTTCTCCAAACATCCACTCGTGTTTCTATACCTCGATAGAAACACGGTACATGTTTTCTATTTCTTAATTATATTGCACAGTGACCATGATTCTGACAACTGAGAACAGATTTTCGACGGAAAGCGTTGTTTAAACTTCTTTAACTTCCTTTGAATATCAAGCAATTGCAATAAACAATATACTAAAGCAAACGTGTTTTAACCATCGGCGAAAAAGGTAAACGTGCATTGTCCAAAAAAAAAAGACATTTCACTTTTAGATCAGATTGTTGTTATCATAAATCGTGCTGTAGGTGTTGTAACTTTTTCAAATTACGATCTTAGTACTAATGAATTAATGCAGATGGTAAACTGGGTTAAACTGGACTGCTAACGCCTTGTTGATAAAGCAATAATAATGCATAAGACTGTAAATAATATGGTTCCGGACTATCTTAGTTCGCACTTTGTCTTCCATTCCGATACCTTAACATATAACCTAATTATTTTAAAACAAGACTGTACATGTCCTACAGCGGAGCTGTACTGTGGAATAGTCTGCCCTTGGATATTCCTCAGTCACCCTCTCTTAATGAATTTAATTAACAAATTGACGTCAGTTTTTTATGCGTCTATCCTCTTATTGATGTTAAATATTGCGTCATAACATTGTCAAAGTGGTTGTGGAACCACAAGCCGCGGGCGAGTGATTCCGCAGTAAGCTTTGACAACGTTATGACGAAATTTATTATCAATAAGAGGACAGACGCATAAAAAACTGACGTCAATTTGTTTTTTTTTTACAACAACAAGACACCAAAATGGCCAAATGCCGGAAATAAATGAAGGGAAAGGAGGCCGTAAACTTGCCGTAAACAAAAATAAGTGAATTTTATTCAAAATGACATGAACATTGTCATTAGCTTTTCTCGCTTTTTGACTGACTACTTAAAATAGTCCATAAAATCTCATTGGTTAAAACGTTGACAGTTTGACAGCTGAAAGTTAAACTTGAAAGCTTGCATAAATTAAAATTTTATCTGTCTGTACTCTTATTCATGATAAAAATGAGCTAATCAGCGCGAGAGAAATTATTGTAAAAATCTAAGTTGAAGACTTATGATTTTGATAGACTTAAAATCTGCTAAAAAAAAAAAAAAAATCAACAACAACCACAACATATAAATGGCTAGTAAGCAAAAAGTTTCTCACTGCCAACATTTTTATTAAGTGCTGGTTGCAAATCACGAATCAATCTTTCTTTAATTTTACAATGCACATCAGATCGTCCGGTGGCTAAAATGTCAAAGAGATCCTATTTTATCCTGTTGCCTGTCAGCGTCATATGGTCTGCCATGGCAGAAGAGTGGTTAGTACTCGTCAGCGCTTTAAAATGCTCCGTTTTACCGTCATGCAACCGACGCTTTGTTTATCCAATGTGAAAGGCGTTGCAATCCCAACAGCCAGCTTTGTACACAACCTTCGACATAAGGGAACGGCTGAGTCGGTCCTTATAGGGGAAAAAATACTTAATTCAACTAGTGTTTCGGAAAATAATTTTAAGACTAAAACAACCATAGAACCTGTGGATACATGATTTGAGCTGTTATGTGACAATTTTACTTTGAATTCCTACATAAGGTAAAAATATGAAAATTTCTTTTTTGGGGACATGAGTGATGGGGTCTTTAGGTTTGTTGTGTTTGTTCACAACATCGTTCATGTTGTAGTTAATAATACCACGGGGCTACCCACTGCGTGACAAAAGCTTCTTGAGATCGTCCAAAGCACACTGTAACAGACTGGGTGACGAACAGATGCGAAGACACCGATATGTTGAGATGCGGATTAGGTTAACTTTGTACTTCCGAGGTGTAAAAGAATCCCATTGAGTGTAGAGTTCAGTGAAAGTTTTCTTTCGGTGAAGTCCAAAAGGGAATTGGCTATTTTAGTCTTAAAATTATTTTCCGTAACACTAGTCGAATTAAGTCTTTTTTTCCCTTATAACGACAGACTTAGTCGTTCCCTTATGTCGAAGGTTGTGTACAAGGCTGGCTGTTGGGATTGCAACGCCTTTTACATTGGAAAAACAAAGCGTCGGTTGTATGACAGGAAAACGGAGCATTTTAAAGCGCTGACGAGTACTATACTAACCACGCTTCTGCCGTGCCCGAGCATATGACCCTGAAAAGCCACAGGATAAAATGGGATCACTTTGATATTTTAGCCACCGGACGATCTGATGTGCATTGTAAAATTAAAGAAACATTATTGACTCGTGATTTGCAACCAGCACTTAATGAACTTAACGTAATGTTTTTTGTTGTTGTTTTTCTTTTTGTTGTTGTTTTTTTGTTGTTGTTTTGTGTTTTGTTTTTTGTTTGTTTGTTTTTTTCTCAGCAGACTTTAAGTCTGTTTATTTTCATTTACATCCATTGGCATTTCTTTCCTTATTAGGTACCGGTTTACCTTATTAGGTATTAGTCTTCTCGTTTAAATTTATTGTAGTGCAGCTACCATTTCTATACTTCTGATGATGCATGTAGGAGCATACGAAACGTTAAGTTCTTAAATCAAGGTTTTTACAGCATGCGTTGTTTTGTCATGTTTGTGACCGCAGTTTGTTTTCTATTTTTAATTTAATATTGTTTAGTCCTAAAGGAAATGCCTGGTAAAAATAAATATTTTACCTTTCTCCTACCTACCATAAGTCATAGTATGGCAATACTTAAAGCATTTAAAAACTTTTCCAAAGTATAAAAGAATACTCACAAGGTCCCCATCTTCTACGGCTGCTGCAACCTGATGATGTTGGTTTTGAAAAATAGGTTAAAAATAGTTTCTCAAAACAGTTTAAAAACAAGTTTAAATAGTGTCCTGTTTGTTAAGGGCTCTTGGACGTACAAGCTAACTCACTCCCCACCGTGGTAAAAGGGGTAATGGTGGGGGGGGGGGGGGAGGGGGGGTTGAACCCCCTTGGGTTTTCTTTCTCTTAAGTCATAGCAAAATAAATTTATAATGATTAGATAGCCCTTTGCAGTTGCCATGGCAACGTCAAAAATGATAGACACACAAATGAAATATCAAAATTTCCGGAAGAGATGAATGAACAGCTACTAAAAGTTTCAGCCCCTCAGAGTAAATCGTCTTTTCAAACATTTGAAAAAACCTTATTTCGTGAGGTGGCACCACTCTCCTCCCCCAACCCTCCTGTACGTCCGAGGGTTAGGTGGCACCACGATCTTCGTAAGTTTAAAAAACAGATGACACAACATATTGATACACATGTTTGGAATTGGAGATCGATCAACTAACGAAAAAAAGGTTATAAACAACATACTAAAGCACACATGTTTTAACCATCAACAAAAGAGGTAAATGTGCGCTGTCTAAAATAAGACATTTCACTTTAAAATCAAATCAGTTGTTGTTATCAAAAGCCTTAGTATGGCAATACTTGTTGCATTTAAAAACTTTACCAAAGTATATATATATATATAAAATACTCACAATATGAACGTCTTCTACTGCTGCTGTACCTTTGTGGTGGTGGTGGTGGTGGTGGTTTTGGTGATGGTGGTGAGCGCCTTCTTCTGCGTCTCCGCCACCACCACGCATCTACATCATCTTGAATGATAATAAATGCAACCACCAATACCAGGAGACCTAACTTAGCGAAAGAGACCATGCTGCTGGATAGGCACTCTAAGCTAGATGAAGGGACATAAACCAATCAGCATTATTTAAAAGTATTCAGTTAGCCGTGTACTTCTTTAATATTCTTCCCTGCAAACAAAGCCGAGTACCCTACGTCGATGTTACCTTTTGCTTCGAGATGACGAAATTAACGACGAGGCGACGAAACTAATGACGTCAAACTGTTATTATCAAGTGACCAGTTTTTCATGCAGCGCAAGTTAATTTCACGCTATCTACTAAAGACAAAGTCAATTATAAGTATGACTTGTTTTTAAGAATAACTGGTGATGCGCAGATTTTATCTCTTGTAATTCAAACGCAGTGACTCTATAAAGACGAACTGCTTCTTTCCAACTTACTTGCGAAATGGTTGTTCCCCTAAAATGTCAAAATATACAGCAGGAGAGGTAAATTATCTTATAGGTACGAATTCAAAGTAAACATCTCCAAAAACTGTTCAATTTATGTAATGGATAAAAGAAAACAAACAAACAAACAAAAAACAAACAAACCTACAAGCAAAAGGTAATGTACGTACTTCCACACACATCTTAGAAAAATGTATTATCTTTTTAAACTTTTTCCAACCACCTACTTTGATTTACTAGCCTAAAAAGTGCTTCCGTTATATAAAATCTTACACTGATTGGGCTTTGCTACAAGACGACTTTGACAAGCTGGTTGATTGGAGTGACAACTGGAAGCTGGCCTTCAATATTGACAAATATTCTCTCTGCACAGTAACAAGGAAGCGCAACACTCATAATTTGTAACTACAAATTGGGAGGGAAGATTCTTAGCAGAGTAGGAGCCTAACGCGATCTTTGGGTACTTATGTGACATACAGCTAGCTTTAGTGATTACACCCACGCCCAGGTGAGCAAAGCTAACAAAATGGTGGCTTTCATTCGTCGCACTACAATTTCTCATCGACTAGTCCGGTCTGTTTTAACCCTTTGAGCCCCAATTACGCATATATGCGTAATTAATAGCCGTGCTCTTTGTACCACTTGTAATGTCATCAATTTAAATGTCATCAGATATTCTTGATAAGCAGATAGTAGTACTAGCCTAGGCCTTTCCGTACAATGGTCAGGTTTAGATATCGACGACATTCCGACGTCGCAAATCGAAAAACAACGTTTTAAGTCCAAATTTTGACTTATGCGCATGCCCAAAATTGAAATATTGCTCAATTTGTACCTAATTCTCGCAAAATGTCTCCTTTTAGTTAAAAAAAGCTTTCTTAGCAAAACGATGGCCTATTTAGCGTCATGCCAACTAAAAAAGCTGACTAAATGGTTAAAAACGGTAATTTTTTTGGCGAATGTTTGGTATTCAAAGGGTTAAACTCGACGATCTGCGATTCATGCCTTTCGTTTTGTACGGTATTCTTTTCGTTCTTCACGCTCCGAAAGCAGCAATAAAACTTCACGTTCGTTAAGAAATCGCGCAAGTAACGACTCCCTAAAAGTAACGACGTGCTCGCAAAGTAGCAAACTTAAGCACGCCTTTACTTCTCAGAAGAAATAACGGATTAAATATATCTAGCTAAAAAAGGCTGCACAAAAAGGATCAACCAAAAATCGTTTTCAACATAATCATTTATCCTTTTCTGCTCTCTGTATATCGATTTAACAAATTGACGACAGTTTTTTTTATGCGTCTCTCCTCTTATTGATGATAAATTGCGCCATAACATTGTCAAAGTGGCTATGGAACCACGAGCCGCAAGTAAAAGACCCCAAAATGGTCAAATGCCGGGAATAAATGAGGGAAAAAGACGTCGTAAACTTGCCGTGAACAAAGATAAGTAAATTTTATTCAAAATGATGCGAACATTGTCGATAGCTTTTCTCGCTTTTTCATTGGCTACTTAAAAAAAGTCCATAAAATCTCATTGGTTTAAAAGTTGACAGTTTGACAGCTTAGAGTTGAACTTGAAAGCTTGCATATATTAAAATTGTATCTGTCTGTACTCTTATCGATGACAAAAATGAGCCAATCAGCGCGCGAGAAATAAGACAGTTATTGTAAAAATATTTTTATTTCATTTGGGACGCAACCCCTAAATAACATCCTGTTGCTAAGCGAAAGTAGCGATGCCCGGAAATATGCCGGCGATAGGATTCTAGGGCTGCTAAATTCGAAACTAAAAGAAAGACGTTTCTTTCCAAAATTTACGGAAGTTGGTCCCATCCATGTAAATAGTGCCAAAAATCGGACTTAGAAGATACAAAAGTCAGGAACAATATGCTAGACGACAGGCCAAGATATTTGGGAGTTTTAGAAAGCCACAATAACGGAAAAACAGCCTCAGGTAAACTGGTCGGCGTCAAATGGCGTAATATTCACAAGGAGTGGTATATAAAGGCCTGATTATCCCAATGGGAACTAATAAAAAGCAACCTAATTTAACACCTAAAAGAAATTTATTTTAATTTGTTTACAGTAACGCGAAGTACCATCTATTAACGCCTATCTTTGCTTTTGTATTTTAGCAGCAAACAAGCCTGTTCTAAGAACAGGAATCAAGGCTGCACGAATTTGGATGAACGTGCTTGCAAACTATTTCTCTTTCAAACAATTCCTAACTTCCCATAAGAGCACTCGCTTAAGTTCTTAGCACCCCATGAAGATTCGAAGGAAATATTCTTACCTAACTCTTACCTTGAATGAAAGCAATACCGAGCAGTTCCGACTGAAGAATTCTCTCCTTGTGTAGACGGAATAACTTTCACTTGGATAACAACTGAAAACACGAAGACCTAAAGAAAACAAAACAAAACAAAACAAAGCGAAACCAAACGTCAATATGATTTAAAACTACCATTGTTAAGTGCTATACTGGTCAAGTTTCATTGACCTTCTTTTGGTATCGTGCCTCGGATCAGGAGAACACAGTGAATAATCTGTTCTACGGATAGTGGTTGGTCAGTTACTTAATTTAGCGCTTGCTGAAACGGGGTCAGTCCTGAATGGGCAAGACGTTATTGACATATAATCCGGTGCGGTATTTCCTATAATAGACTACATGGTTAAGGGTTTACACCCACAGGGGTACCCTTTTCAGGCTGGAGGTATCGTAAAGGGTGGAGAATTCACAAGTTCAAGTTTGAAAGAAGGCAGGGAAATTGCACAAATATTAAGGAATGTTGCTTACTCTTCCTCTTGTGCGCTACTGAAAACAAGCGTTTGCGCGCCTTAGACATGTCGTGGGAACTTATTTATTGTGTAAACATCGATCATATCACGCATTAAATATTTCCTGATCTGTCCGTGCAGAGCTGACCTCGTTTCAGCGCAATCATATGGATTAACTAAAAACTATTGTTTATAGTGAGCAGAAACCGGCGCCGTAAATCAAATCTTTTGCCGACTTGTCCCGTTCTGAGACATAATATTAGGAGAACGTAAGTGCAACTAAAGTGAAATAGTAATTTACAATGAGTGTTTTTTTACCAGGTTATGGTTCGGGTTTTGCTCTTTTATTGCTTTTTCTTAAACTGTCTTCTACGTTCTTTATTTCGGCTTTCCCTTTGAATTTTCTGGAAGGTAAAGATGACCTCCACAAAGGCACGCCACGTTTTCAGTGATAGAAGCGTTAGATTAAATCCAAAGCGATTGTTATGCAAAAAAACTCCAGTCACCCAAAGTTATTCGCGTGCCCGTACAAGATCTATCTCAAACTACTATATCCTTCAATGGGGATTTGTAAATTTAATTTTCTCAGCTGCTTTCGACAGCAGTTTTCCTTTTTTCCCAACATCTCTGTCTCCACTGTGTCATCGGCTTGTGGATGTCACGTGACAGATTTGGAAGGCAGCCATGCATACCTGCACGATTCTTTGAGTGAACACGAAGGTTGCCATTCGTGATCGTATACCCAAATTAATCTTTTTCTTTAAGTTTTTCAGCAAATAGCTTCATGTGCTGCTTGTTTTGGCGCGATTTATATTTTATTTGCGAACAGATCATTAATGTAAAATGTTCTCCATTTCGCTTATTGCTCTACTTGTTTGTTGATGTTTTAATTACACTCTTGCTTAGGGACTATTTTTTAACAAGACCATGAAGGTCATCTGGCACCTTTGTACGCTGTTCATTTTGACGTTGATTCACAAGAAAAGTGCACAAGTCAATAGAGGTACGAATGTCTAAAAACCTGGAATGTTATCAACATTTCCAATCGACTGGTCGAGTCTGTTAAACTCGACGATTTGCGATTCTTCCTTTTTGTTCTGTATCGTATTCTTTTTCTTCACCCTCCATAATAAGTCATAAAACTTCACGTTCGCCAGCAAATGGCGCAAGTAGCGACTCCCCGAAAGTAACGATGCTTGTAAAGTAGCGTTCTCAAACACAGCTTTGCCTCTTAGGAGAAACAATGCGGAAATATATATTATAAACAAATACAAGAAGCTGCACTAGAAGGATCATCCTAAAATATATTTTAACATATCCATATGTCATTGTCTGCTCTCAGTATATCGACATATTTTATTTTATTTGGGACGCTTGCCCTAAATAACATGCCTTTGCTACCAGAAAGTAGCGATCCGCGGAAATATATGCGATATGATTATTAAAAGGACTGCTAAATCCGAAACTAAAAGAGAGACTTTACTTTTGAAGTTTCACGGTTGTTGGTCCCGTCCGGGTAAATAGTGCAAAGAAGCAAATTATGAAAATATAAAAAGTCAGCAACGACATGCTAGGCCAGCGCCAAGAGGATGTTTAAACGTTATTGACAGTGTACTTAAAACATTTTTGGGTTGCCATGCTACCTGTAAGTATTCATTGGGTTTTCCATTGTTTGCAGTAACGCGAAATACCATCTATTAACGTCTGATGGTACAATTATTATGCATTTATTTCCAAAAGCCACGCCGAATGCTTAAGCTTATGCGCTACTGAAAACAAGTCTTTATGCCTTACTTTAAATATGTCTTGCAAACTTAGTGTGTATACTGATAAATATCACGGTATGGGACGTGATGAGTGTCTGACCTATCCATGCAGAGCTGACCCCGTTTCAGCAATGAGATGTCGAATTAACTGAGGGCCATTGTTCATAACGAACAGAAATAGATTATTGACCGAGCTGTCTTGTTCTCAGACATAGCAAAACCTGACATGTTATCAAGCCAGACTTCCTACATTGGTAAGGCTGGCAGAAACCTTAACACGAGACTGACCGGCTGAACACAACCGAGCCACGAGAAATGATGATGCCAACAATCATATTGCTATTAAAGATTGAAGCGCAGCCAGGATGAGACATAATCAAACGAGAAATAAAAACGTTCGCTGGCTAAAAAATTTCATCCCCACACCTGAAGAATTGGTTTGCATGTTTAGTAAATGGGCTGCGCCTCAAGAGAATCCTAACAGTTTTGCTGTCCTTTCGTTCATCAATGGAGTCACGCAGCCACTAACGAGAATTCTTCGAAGGCACGACATTCAAGTTGTAAATAAGCCCTTCAAGACTTTACAACAAGAATTTCCTCCCAAGTTCAGACCACCTATTGAACATCATCCGAACGTGATTTATAAAATACCCTGTGCCGATTGTGATTGGTATTATTTAGGAGAAATCGGCCGGCGTTTTGAAACTTGTAAGAAGGAACATGTCAGGAATGTCAACACATGTGCTAATGGATCAAACATTGCGAAACATGCGTGGTCATTCGACCATCGCATAGATTTTGATAATTCTAGTGTCATCGACAAAGGCTCTTTTCGTATTAGAAAAACTTTGGAGGCTTGGCACACCTCTGCTACCAGGCATGCTAATAATAATTCTAAGCCGATTCCAAACCAGTATAGTGTTCTTTTTAAACATTAGTCACCTAATTTACACATTTTTACTTTGCTTTTGTTCTTATTGCTTTTATCTCGTCTTTTTTTGCACATATTTTATCATTTCGCATTCCATTTTTTTATCCGTCGAAGGCTGTAGATTGACAGCCGAAAGCTCATGTTCCTTTATGAATTTTTTTAGCCAACGAACGTTTTTATCTTAATTTTGGTTAAATCATATTGCTATACATCATCAACTGACAAACCACAACGTAACATTGACTGGGATTCCGCTCAGTGCTTAACCTTTAGTACTATATGTATTATACTATTTTCAACGAGTGATTCTGGAAAGCTGGTACACTAATCTAGAAAAAAACGCCTCTTAACAGATGTCAGCAACTACCGGCGCCTTACAAACGACTTATCCACGATGGAAACGAAACTGTCAAAACGGACTTCTAACGGACCGAATAATTTGACTAACAATAGACGGACCAAAAACCGACCAATTTGACTAACAATAGACGGATCGAAACCGACCAATGACTGATGACAAACTTTACACGAGTCTTTCAGCTAATACCATCATGGCTAAACTGACCGATCACGTCCAACGGACTAAAGTTATAGCATAATCGACTGACAAACACTATTCACTTGACTCTGATGATGACTTCCGCTCAAGTTGTCGAAACGTCGGTCACCAACAACAGTTCTTTTCAGAGCTACACTCACCCGGACGATCACACTTACGAACTACGGCTTTACTTTACTTTACTTATATAAACAACTACTAAATTACACGGATAGGCAGTATATTCGTCTGCTTTGATGATAACATATTCATTTATCCTTTTTCTGCTCTCTGTATATCGAACAATATTTACTTTAGTCAGGACGCATCCCCGAAGCAATATGCTTTTGCTCTCTGACCCGAATGTAGGGAAGGACTGCTAAATCCGAACCTAAAAGAGAGTCGTTAGTGTCAAAATTGAACGGTAGTTGGTCCTGTCGGTACATAGTCCCAAGAAGCGAATTTGGAAAATAAAACGCAGCAACCAGGATACCATACGAGTGCCAAGAAAGCGACAGCAAACTTAATAGCACTTTAACAGCATTTTTTTTTTTTCCTGTCGCGCTCAAACTTCTATTCATTCAGCTTGGGCGAACATATTAAAAGAGCACTCAATTTGATTGACATTACCTGTGTTGATTAAAAAGCGGATTTTCTTAATTACCTTTCCGCGAAAAATTTCCACAAGGCTAATAAAGCCAACTTAGCTACTTTTCACATAAAGCTAAGCTCTAACAAGAAAGCGAACCTGCAGTGTTTTTTCCTTGAAATTGTTTTTTGGACGGTAAACTGCAATCATTCCAATAATGTTTCTCGGAACGAGAATCTGTTTACACAGATGAATATTACACACACGTTGCTGAATTATGGCTGTGCATGAGGGGCACTCAACTTGATTGACATTTCTTGTGTTGATTAAAAAAAACGGATTTTTATTCCTTTTCAAAACGATAATGAACACCGCAAGTTCTTTTCCAAGCAGCGCTGTTTAAAAGCAAATGTCTTCACAAAAGTCGAACAAAATTTCGGCAGGGCTAAAAATAAGTCAACTTTGCATCTCTTTTACATCTTGCCAGGGTCCAGGATGAATGCAAACGGGCAGTGTTTTGTTCTCCTTGAAATATTTTTTGTCTTTCCGAGAAAATCAACGTTTTCGATTTGACCTGCGGCCTAAATTTCGCGACCCCCAACTTGGCCAGTGAAAAGCGACCATTTTCATTCGATTTGCACGTCGGAACTACCGAGCGCAGAAAAGTTGTGATATGTCTAACTTATTGCAGAACTCATTTTCACTTAACCATAAAGCACAATTTCAAAAATATCCGATAAATTTAATTATTTCGAGGTGAACAAAACCAGAGTGTTCTTTGGCGTTATGAGTTAGTCGGTGGGGTAAAAAGAAATGTCTTTTGACCATGTGCCATACCTCGAAATTTTAAAAGATTCTAGATTCTAATTATAAAAGGTTAATTCTTTCATTAGTGTAAAGTTTAGCTTTGGCAAATGAGTAAGCATCCATCAAAAATTACTCCAAATTAAATCGCTTATAAAAATCAGAAAATCACGCCACGCGTGACCAAAAATTATTATCGCTGTACCTTTAAACATGTAATGAAAATATTACTTCAGTTCCAATCATCGACATTACGAAGGTATAAGAATCCTAAATATGTTTACTTTCTTCAGTTTCAGGGGAAAAACTGCAAAGTTTTCTACAGACCTGTGGATTGTAAAAAATCCACAAGACCTAAAAAACAAAACATGGATTCCCATATATGGTTACCCATTTTCACTTTTAACTGCTGAAATTTCAATAAATTGGAACTTTTATTCAGCTAATTTTATTCAACTAATCATGGTATTAGAATTATCCTGATTAATTTTGGTCTTCAAGCCTTCCATAATTTTCCTTTTTGTGAATAAATAGTTTCTAAAGTAACATAATTAGATATGTAATTATCCAAGTAACTTTGGATTTGACGTTACCCAGAGTACTTCAACTGCGAAATCCGCCACATTTTCCAAAACTGAGCATTATTTATTAACCCACATTTTTGGCGCGCCACATTTTAGTTCCCTGTTTGTCCTCAGATCGGCGATATGATTTTGGTAAAGGGTGATGATGATGAACTATGGAGAGCTGAAGTAATAGCTGTAAACCATCAGTTAAATCAGTTAAATCAGCAGGAGGATACTTCTTTTTAAAACATTGTAATTGGAATGACTTTTCCCGTTACAACTCGCTGCTCGGTTATGCTTGGATAAGATAATAAGCCAAGCCAAACTGTCGGCAGTTTCATTCCAGCAACATTCAAAGCTAGCCTTTCTCACAAATTAGTGGGGTATTTGGCTTCAAACGACAGCTGATTGTGGCGTCGTGGTGCCTTTTTAATGCTTCTTCATTCGTTGTTGTTGTCGTCGTTGTTGTTGTTGACGGTGCTGTTGTTGTTGGAAGGAGAACATTCGGCGTCTATGCACTGGTAAGACGCCGTCGACTTATTACAAAGGCATTACTTCGCTCATCTAATAAGAGCATTTAATAATGCCAGCATTATCTTGAAAGTAAAGTTACTTTTTTTTCGCTTTTCGCTCCTAGCCACTATATGCAGCCCTCCGTGTTTGCTGGTGTCAAATACTTCGGATATTGTTTCCATCGACTATAGCACTACAGCTGTTCACTCCGTTATTTCGGGTTTAACAAGAGCTGTTGCCATAGACGTTCATTTCAGTTTGGGCTACATATTCTGGAGTGACGTAACAGAGAAAAACATCAAACGCTTCCGCATCGACGTACCAAGCACGACGACAATTATTACTGGCATTGGAGTTTGTGATGGATTGGCGGTGGATTGGAGGACAGCACAGCTGTACTGGACTGATATGACAAATGATAGAATATCGATATCAGACCTTAACGGTAATAACCAACGCAGCCTTGTTTCCTCACAACTGGAGAAACCCAGAGCAATAGCTCTGGATCTCGATAATGGGTATGCACTATTGTTAGTAATATGTCTTTTTAGAATTTATTTCTGGTTAAAGAACCTAGGAATTTTCTCGAGCTAACAAACTTATATCACTGCGCTTATCCAAACAGTACGAATAGGTAATTCGAACATTCTAAATTTATACAAGGGCGTGATTTCCGTAACCTCAGATATAATAGGGTTATAAAAAGATATGGTTAATGACTGAATTCAGATAAGAAAAATTACAACACTTTGCTTTACCTGAATTATCTATGTTTTATGCTTCCTCTCTTCCATGAGTAATAACCAATTCGATGTGTAGGAGAATTCATTATTGATGCAAGTTTACTTTCAGCTTCTCTGGGCATATTGGAGTATGGAGTGAAATTTGTGTTCTTTCGCTGTTTTCGTATTAATTAGGACAATTGGTGGTCTAAGTTATGACATGCTGATTGACTGACTGATTGATTGATTGATTGATTGATTGATTGATTGATTCATTCTTTCTTTCACTGAGGTTAATGATCTGGACTGACTGGGGAGCTAACCCTAAGATTGAAAGAGCTTCACTAACTGGAAATCAAAGGCTCGTCATTGTAACAACAGATCTTTTCTGGCCTAATGGTATTGACCTCGATAAAGGAAACAAACGAATATTTTGGGTGGACGCAAAAACGGACAAGGTCGAATCGGTCGATTACAATGGCAACGACAGAAAATTACTTTTCCAACAGAGTGGCTTACATCCGTTTGCAGTTGCACTGATTCCCCCTTTTTTATTTTTCACGGATTGGAAAACGAAAGACGAGTTTCACCAACTGGACGCCTCAACTGGGAAAGTGCTTCGAAGTTATAGCATCAATGGTGGGCGTCCTATGGGCATCGTACCGTACGACAGCTCGCGACAACCAGCAGGTATTAAAAGGGAAATTTCATGTCATGAACAGAGCTCGTTTATTTTACAGGGATTGAAAAACTGCCTGACTGACTGACTGTCTGGGTGACTGACTAATTCACTGATTCGTTGATCGGGTCGAATGATTGATGTTTTGAATGAATGTTTGACTGATTAATTGATTGATTGATTGATCTGCTGTTTGATTGATTGATTGATCGATCGATTGGCTGTTTGATTGATTGATTGATTATTTCATTGATCGATCGGCTGATTGATTGGTTGACTAATTGATTGATTGATTGATTGATTCATACATTGATTGATTGAAGGTGCATGCAAAGCACTGGCGCCGGTGGTTCTGGTTTGGTGGTGCAGTGTTTGGTCTGCTTTGGTTTATCACCGATTTCGTCAGTTGATGTGCTTGCATCTAGTTCTTAATCCACTTTCGTGCCCAATAATGTCATTGTACCATGTATACTATTGTGCTCACTAAGTTCACTCGTGCTCAAGCCATGAGCAAGCCGGTATCACTGTGCGCCATTATGCTCGTTTACGTACACTATGTGACAAACTTTGTTTTACATTGTGTCTCTTTGAAGCCTCAAGTGCTTGTGCTGTTAATAATGGTGGATGCAGCCATTTTTGTGTCGCAACACAATCTGGTTACGAATGCGTTTGTCCCACTGGTTTGACAGTAAAGCAAGATAACAGGACCTGCGAAGACAGTAAGTCTACTTAAAAAAGTGGAAGCATCGCGTATGACGAAGTAGAATACAGTTAATGATTTTGCTCCATGATAGCAAGTCTCAACCGAGATAACACCGCAAATTAAACCGCAATTCACAAATTAATACAGTTTAAATGGAAACGATTGTTTCTTATTGCCAAGCAGGGAACAAGGTCGGCTTTATATATATAAATCTATCTATCTATCTATCTATCTATCTATCTATCTATATATACATATACAGAAAAGAAACTCCCGACTTATCTTTAAATATACCCGTGTGACAAACCTAGTTCGTACTTTTTTTTTCAACCAGACGTTTATTCACGTTGTCGTCTACACGCTGAGTGGAGATTTTAAGATATCTTTGTTGAAGGTCACCTCAAAACCATTATCTCTACTTCCTTCTCGTGAGATCCAAAAAATAGCCTGCTCTGATGACTCCTTTGACAAAAAGGTCAAGAATGCATTACAGTTTGTAACCCTGTAAGGAGCTGTACAATAAGTATTTCTACATCACCGAGAGAAAAAAGTCAAATCGTCAAATCAAGAAATGTGTTGTCATACAGTTCTTGTAATTCTTATCGTAGAAGTGAAGAAGTTTATAATTTTTGCTGACGCCGACGCCAAATCGACGAACATTATTTCACTGGATGTTAACTACTTTGTGGTACAAACTTTGTTTCGTCATCTTGGAAATCAACGCCCAATTGCTTTGGACTTTGACCCAGTTGAAGAACGTGTGTACTGGTCAGACATTGCACAAGGTCTCATAATTAGCGCATTTTTCAATGCAACTGCTGTGAAAATTTTGTTTCGCTGTAACGTGGAGAGTCCCGAGGGCTTAGCCATTGACCACGTGGCACGAAATATTTACTGGACTGATAGAGGGACCAATAGGATTGAAGTGGCTCGGCTTGATGGGACAAGCAGGAAACTGCTCATCAAAGATGGACTTGATGAACCAAGAGCCATAATCCTGGATGAGAGAAATGGGTAAGTGAATCGGATGCCGAAAAATTGGAAGGTCGTAAAATAACTCACTTAGCATTGCTCTTTCCTTGAGGTGAAATCTGCCGGCATAACATACGATAAATATAGGTCCCGGCATTGTTTTCAAGATAACACAGCTTATAGCATTTGATCATGCATAATGTTGCAAATATTCTACTATATATTTGAAGCGAAATTGGTTACTACAGTGGAACCTCGATTAAGCGAACCTCTATATATTTAACGAGGTCCTCGGTATAACGAATGTTGTTCTTCGATCCAGTAATAGTAAAATGTATGCAAACGAACGTACCCTGATATAACGAAACCTCGTCCTAGCGAACGTCATTCGCCAGTCCCTTTGCCCTTCGTTATATCGAAGTTCCACTGTGCATTGAATGGCGGTATATATATATTTATCGACATAGTTTCACCTCGTAGCCACCCCCAGGCGGAATAAAGTGAAATGTTGTAATTTTTGGTTTACCCAAGGAAAATGTAATCTACGGTATATTAATGCATATATATTTTTTTCCCATCCTAATTGAATGATACCACTACTTAAATATTTATAATCAGCCATCAGCCGATCGATAATTTGTCCAAGGAGGAAAAACGTTTCATACTTAGGCATTCATTCGACACGGACATCGATGGATGTACTAAATTTTGCACTGCTGCGAGCCCCCTGTGTTCTTACCTTATTCCGAGTTCAATCACAAAATGTTTCCGTGTTCTTTGACGCTTTCAGCACGATGTACTGGACAGACTGGGGCGCCAGTCCAAAGATCGAGCAGGCGGAGATGGATGGTTCAGCGAGACGAGCCATTGTAACTAGAAACCTTGTCTGGCCAAATGGACTTACTATCGACCAAACGTCAAACCGTCTCTTTTGGGCCGATGCCAAACTAGACAAAATTGAGACATCAGACCTTACTGGAGGAAATCGACAGCTTATACTGTCATCTGGGAACAACATCCATCCTTTTGGCCTAGTAGTGTACAATAACATGTTATACTGGACCGATTGGAATAAAACGAGCGTTTCAAGATTCAATCTAACTAGCGGAAATCAGGATGTGATAATAACTGGCCTGCAAATGCCCATGGACATTCACGTGTTTGATCCTTCCTTAATATTTTCGGGTAAAACATCCACATTTCTTTCTCTTTAAACTATTAACAGTACATGGTATATGAACCTAAAGTAATTATTTTATTTTTGTTAATGCTGTTTAAGAACTGTTATGCTCATTGTGGAACGGTTTTCAGCTTTCCATAGTTACCTGAGATGGGAAAAGCTAGAAACTTTAAAATAACAAAATGCAAAGGATCCAAAGATCCATTTGTTTCTTTTTTCTGGGATAATGCTTATTGCACAGATGGTACGTTTCTGAATATTTCTAATATCACGGATCTTTGTCTAACATTCTTCTTTGCGTTCAGAGACGCAAACTGTACTCGATCAGCGTCAAATACATCACAATTCTAACGAAATTCCGAGGCTCGCAAGACAAAACGCTAAATTTGTCCACTTCTTCTTTGCATCCGGTTCTCCTCCGGGAAAAGGGATTTAAACGATTTTTCTTTCCCTAGGGGCCTTAAAGTCTTGTTAGAAGACTGAGATATCGAGCGTTGACTATTGCAATGCTTTATTTCTTTGTCGGTAGGACCTCATGTTTGTTCTCAAGGGAATGGTTTATGCAGCGATTTGTGTCTTCTGAAACCAGGAGGATATCAGTGCGCATGTCCAACGGGTATTGCACTCAAGCCGGATGGTAAAAACTGTGATTATGGTGAGGGTACTTAAGTATTCCGCAATTAGTCACTTTTTTTTACCAAGCTCATTCACTCACTAGTTTAAGTGAAATCGATGATTCGAGCTATATCACCACCTAGCTTTTTCTCCTTGGTTTTCCTATGGACACACTCTGAAACATTCTAGACTGTTTGTTGCGACAGACATTCAATGATTTCTTTACTGATCACAATTTTTGCTTTATTTTTTCCCCATTAATGCCAAGGTTTGTTTTATAAGAGAAGCTCTGAAAAATTTATGATCTTTGCTGAAGCCGATTCTGGAGAAATTTACAAGGTTCCTCTCCCGGTAGAGGAAAATCCTTGCTTTCCGCTCAAAATCAGCACAAACATCTCAAGACCGGTGGCAGTTGATTTCGATCCAGTGGAAGGAAAAATTTATTGGACAGACGTTACCTTAAAACTGGTGGCTAGGGCCTTCCCCAACGGGTCTTCGGAGGAAGTCATTGCGTATAATAATGTAGAGATACCTGATGGGCTGGCATTGGATTATGAGGGAAGAAATATTTACTGGACTGATGCAGGAACAAGTAAAGTTGAAGTAGCACGGTTAGATGGATCATTTAGGAAGAGCCTTATCACTTCAAACATTGACAAACCAAGAGCTATAATCCTTAACCTGGCAGAGAGGTAATTCGGAGATGCAGAGTTTTAATTGATTTGCTTTTCAGTCCATCTTATAGTGACTATCATCTAAAATGAGTTCACTAAGTAATCTGGTACAAAAGCTGCAGCATTTGGGATAAGTATGTTTAACTTTACTATATAGACACGGGTGTTTTCAGGCCGGAATATAAAACACTCGTAAAATACAGACGAAACTACTTATATAACATCTTTCCTCCAAAGAGTTTCTCCCCAAAAACGTTTTCCACTCACATATCATGATGCTGTTTGTTAGGTCGCTTGCAAAAAGGACTACCCAACCAATCAGATTCGAGTTGTCATCAGGATCAAAATGTCATATTTTATCCTACGAAGTTAATTAAATAGTCGATTGTGTTATTTATTGTCTTACGCCTTTTGGACCTTTAGCAGGTCAATCTTTTCGAAAATTGTCTTCACCAAAATCATGATAGCAAGTCGTTTAGACAGAAATCACTTCAAATTCATTAAAATCCCAGGGAAAATCAAAATACAATTCCAAGTATTCTGTTTTATTATGATAAATCTGTTATTTAGAAAGATGTACTGGAGTGACTGGGGATCATCGCCAAAGATTGAACAAGCCAACATGGACGGTTCCGAAAGGACAGTTCTCGTTAGCTCCGGACTTGTGTGGGTAAATTCACTAGCCCTGGATTTCGAAAACAGACTGCTGTATTGGTGCGATGCTAGCCTTGATCAAATAGAAAGAGTTGACTTCCAGGGAAACAACCGAGTGCTCATACTTGACTTTTCCTCTGATAACCTGCATCCGTTTGGACTGGCCCTGACTGATAACGTTCTGTACTGGTCTGACTGGAAAAACAAGAGTGTCCACAAACACAACATGACCTCCTCTCTCAGTGAAGTATTGGTTCAAGGAATGGGAAGGCCAATGGAATTGCATATTTATGATAACACAAAAATCTTTAACGGTAAATCAGCTTCGATTTGATAAAATGTACATTCCCTGGGCGTCCTTAAACTTTCTTTGTGGCGGGGAGCGCGCGCGCGCAGAGGGGGAGGGGGGGGAGAGGGGGGCACCCTCTAAGAAACAAGGAGCAGATAGCCAGTCAATAGCATTAACTTCTCCCGGGGGTGGAGGGGGGGGGGGGTCAAGCGCTGAAGTGTACAGGTAGAACGAAGTGAGTTGGTGCCCATTGGCAGTTCACAAAGTATGTTTTGTTAAAATGTTTGTTCAATGACTAGGTGAAAAAAGAGTGTTGTGTGTACGTACCAGCTCCCAACTTAAACACAAAGGCAAGACGAAAAATAACAAGGTAGCTCTCTGTTATCTCATAGGGTCCACCAGCTGTTCTCAACTGAATGGACACTGCAGCCACATCTGTCTTCCAAATCCACACGGCCATCAATGCGTTTGTCCGGAAGGAATACTGCTGAAGCCTGATGACGCCCTCAGTTGTGAAGGAGGTAAGGCCCGGCCCAGGCGAAGTGTCAAATGATGCTCGCATATTCCTATGTGCATTTTTATTAAGCAGATTCAAACTAAGAATGGATGATGAGTTTCATAGGCCATAAGTTTTCGCAAGACCAACAGTAGGACATCCTGACTAACGCACAGTTCTTTCCCAAAGTCGACAATGCCACAAATCTCTATAAAGCCCTTTCCTTGAGTACATGTTCTCGGGCCGGTACATACTTGCTACGCAATGTTGTCAAGTGGAGTATGGATTCAAATGTTTTTCTTTTGTAAAATAGTGAATCGCTGCCCACAGCTTTCGGCACCAATCCACGGCAGTCTAGAGCCTTGTTCCACTTTGCCAGGAAAAACTTGCCACTTGTCCTGTGACAGAGGATACATCCTAAATGGGTCAACAACACGGACATGCAACAGCGATGGGACATGGACCGGCACTCAGACTCAGTGTAATGGTAAGTGTGCTATTGTCTCTTGATGAAAATATAGGGAAAAAATGAGAAAATCTCGATAATGGAAATGGGCAAGATATATGTGCCAGATAATGTGCAGGACAATTTTTGATTTTTTTTTTTTTGTTTCCTTTTGTTTTTTGTTTTGTTGTTGCTTTTACGCCATTCCTCTCTTACGTTGAAATGAAAGAACGCAAATCCCGGCTCCCGACTAGTTTTGTTTAAAGCTAGAAAAAATTCGTTTGTCAGACGATTCTTGGCAAACTACGCATATCAGAGACTACATCTTTTCTGAGTAGATAATTAACAAGAGGTACCTGAACATGTATATCGCATCGTGAGTGTTTACATAACAATTGTATTGAAGCATGCTTTAAGTGCAAGCAACGTAGCCCTACGTTTATTCAATTAAACCCTTGCTAATAAGCACCAACGACCAAAATATTCTTGCTGTGGGTTGCAGCTGTTACATGTCCACCTTTACCAGCACCGTCCAATGGCATCAGGCAAAGTTGCACAGGGACAGCAGTGGAGTATTACAACACAGTCTGCCTCTTTGTCTGCCATCCTGGATATAATGCAATCGGCTCTTCATCAAGAAAATGTCTTGAAAATGGAACCTGGAGTGGCCAAGATTTCGTTTGCCAAGGTGAAAATATTTATAACCAGATTAAGCTTACATTATCTTTTTTTTTTTTTTTAGCAAAATCGCTTTTATGTGTTAGTTAAGAACGATAACTTTTCTTTCTCTTCAAAAGATCCAAAGGCTTGTCATTACTTGCTTGCATACCATTCATAGCACGTTTTTGTTATTTGCTAGTATTATTAAAACAAATTCGTGCGTTATACTTAAAGCTGTCACCTGTGCGCCTTTGAGCATCCCTGCTAGAGCCATTCTGCTGACTGTGTCCTGTAGCAATACGTACGGATCAAACTGTGTCTTCGGCTGCCAAAGTGGATATGGCAGCCTTTACGGGAATGTTACTAGGACGTGCTTACAATCTGGACAATGGAGTGGAAACGCGATCAACTGTGCAGGTACCAGTATCTGTCCCAGTACACCATACACCCTCTAAGATACTACTGAGTAACTTCCATTTGAATCATTGACAATTTGGTACAACTTAATATAAAAAGCTGCTGATAACGAACCCCATCAAAGAAATCCTGGGAAGGTTTCATCCGAATAACCAAAAACAAACGAAAACGTTATAATGCTAGCTATGCGAGAGTCAACTGAAAGTGTGGCCTTGCAAAAAAGATCCCGACAGGTTACCGTGACATACAACATGTAATCAGTTAGAAGTTATTTCAGGACTTCGCTACATCAATTGAAGTACTTGTTGCGGTACTAAACCGACTGTTTAATATTGCATTCTTCCATATTTCAGATATCCTTCCTCCGACATTTGGCCTCAAATGCCCAGCAAGTCCATTGCTGGTATATGCAGAACGTGGCATGTTTTCAGCAGAAGTAAACTGGACGGAACCGGTTGCTACTGATAATTCAGGAATCATGCCTACGGTAATGTCGAATTACCAACCGCCACAAAGACTCAGTCAGGGAACTCACGTGATCATATACACTGCAGAGGACCAATCAAAGAACAAAGCAACTTGTAGCTTCACTGTTAAAGTAACAGGTGCGAATTGAATATACACGAAGTTAAAGATACTTACTTTTTTTATAAATTTTGTATCAGCACATCTGTAATAGCAAATTATTATATGATATAGCATACAAAACGTGGTGTTGTATCTCACCATCTCCCTCTATCTCTGCACCAAAAAACATTGCTTTTAATATTTCTTGCTGTCTCGTCTTCATTTTGCTCGTGATGTAGTGATAAATTATTTTCCCACATGTAGAAGCTAAAGAATTTGCTATTTTCGACGGGTAATACAGTCCTATTGAAATGCTAACCAACAATTGTGCTTATCATGTTGACGTCAACAGTTATCAATTGTACATCGCTGATGGTAGACCAAGGAAGTCCACTGCGCACGAGCAGCTGCGGTAGTCATTTTGGGGTACAATGTAAGTTTTCTTGCATGATTGGTTATCGTTTGAATGGCTCATCAACAGTCAGGTGTGTTGCCCCTGGCAGCAGACCTCCTGGATCATGGGATAACCCGCTGCCTATATGTCAAGGTAAGTAATACAGATGACAGCCTTCATAGAATCAAACGATCCATTTTATTTTTACCCTCTGAATAATGCTCAATAGAGTTAAAATATATTGACATTCATCAAGCTGGGACATCAACCACGGAGAAATAACAGGGTACGTATCCTTGTAATATTTGGTTGTTTAATTTTTATTTCACAAGTTTGGCTCAATGGTTGATGTGCTGGACTCAGGAACTTGCATTTTGTGAGGTCTATGCGATGTAAGTTCTTCGCAGAATTAAGAACTGATCTTTTCGTTTATTTGTAGCCATAACATGCCCTTCTCTGCCTTCTCCATCTAATGGAGTTAAGACCGGCTGTACTCATATCGGATCAGAAACTTATAACACTCATTGCAGTTTCACATGCAATATTGGCTACACTCTAATTGGTTCACCGACTAGGCGGTGCCTAGAAAATGGGACTTGGAGTGGAGACATGCCTTCTTGTCAAGGTTAGTAAAATACAACCCTTTACGATCAACGGCTGTTAGTAATTTAGTTTTAAAAGCTGTAAAACACACGAGGCACAATGACTCACATTGGTAGGAACATACCTTCTCCATTTCATGGTTAAAGCTTTCTGTAAGCCATTGCCGATTACGACTGATTGTTTCACACTAGCTAAAGCAAAGAGACAAAGGAAAGGAATAATATACCAGAAACAGCTGCTTCTTTGTGGAATAATGGAAGTCTGTCGGAAACAGTTACACAGTACAGGATTGAAGAGTGCATTACATCAAGTTTAAAGTTCTTAATCTCAGGAATAGTCCTAATACAAGCATCACCTTAACATTTACGCTTCCATAAATTCATATTTTTTTTTTGTTGTTGTTCGTTTATTTTAGTAATCAATTGCGGCGCACTCACTCCTCCAGCGTTTGGTGTCATTTCTCCACCTTCGTGCCAAGTTGGCAGTAATTATAGCCAGACATGTCGATATACTTGTGAAAGACCCGGATACGTTCTCGAGGGAATTTCTGTACGAGTGTGTGATAATAACGGACAGTGGACTGGGTCGAACGATACACATTGCAGAGGTAAAGTTGGCTAGCTTACCCTAGTGTAGAGTAACGTGTGATTTGTTTTTGCTTGTTTTCTTTTCTTTTACCTGCATCTGCTTATTACCAGTATATTTCAATATTTTAATATTTTGACATTGAAATACCATGAATTTTTTGCAAATCATTTAGAGGAAGTCTTAGAGCTTTTTCTTGTGCTGCATCGGAGTTATGGAATTCTGTTCCAGAAGACGTCAAGAAAGCTAATACCGTCAAAAGTTTTTAAACTAAACTGCAGATCTATTTTTTTTTTTTACTAAATTAATTAGACTGTTATCTTTCATAAGTTATACATAGACAAGTAAAAACAAACGATATAATCTCCCGACGTTTCGGCGACCTCATGACGCCATTATCAAGGGTACAAATGAGAATTAAATTAACAAATGCGAGTTCAAGAGTTATAACTAATTTACATAGCGGAGGTGGCTGCACAAATGCTTTAGCACGGATAGAATTCATTTGCACCTTCAAACTCGGTGGTAATTGTTTGATGTAAAGCATCTCGTTGACAAGACAATCGAATTTGTTCATGCATTTCTTGAGAACTTTGAAACAGCTAAGGAGGTCCTCAGGGACAGCACCCGCGTGGTCGTTGTCATAGTGCTTGCGTGCTGAAGATGACGTGCTTTTATGGCCATCCACGCGGGCATATAAATGCCCGCGCGTGTAGCCAACATAGCTCTCTGAATCACACAGGTTACATTTAAACTAGTACACTACGCACTGTTGATTAACCAGCTGCGGTTTGAGTAATTTGTTTAATTATTTAAATTAGTTAGTTAGTTTTGTTTTTTTTTTTTTTTTTGCCGTGTTTTCACGAGAGAGGTTTACTACGGTTATTGCTTACCGAGGTTTCGTAGCCAAACCGCAGTTATCAGAGAAGCTGTTTACACGGAACTAATTAAATAAAATAGGCCGCATACAACGGACGGTTTGAGGGTTTCTCGGAAAGCAAGTGCTGCAATGTGGCACAGAAATTATCGGAAAATTATAGAATTTCTGACTTTACTCCAATGCCGAACGCAGGTCGTTGTCAATTTGTTTGCGATGATGGCGGGCCAAAGTCTCCTTAAATGCAAAGCTTTGTAGATGAATACCGGAAAGAAAATTTTGATATCTCGCTGAGCCTCTTCCCGCAAAAAAAAAAAAAAAAAAAAAAAAAAAAAACCCTGAAACGGCATCTGCCGCGGAGCCCGGGCTACGTAAATGTTTACCAGTACTTCTTTTTTATTTGGGGCCGCCTAAAATTCTAACATTTGTTTTCCTTCTCCATAGACATCAATTATGACTTTTTTCTCTTTATTTGTGGTAGGTCTTCTTCTAGTTGCGCCTGCCGGTACACTGCCATTAAGCTACTGAGCTTCTAACAAAAAGGAAACGCTTACGGAACTTGGCGATGAACAGGAAACAGCAGTCCGGGATTTCTTTGCCTAAGCATGAGTTTATTTTAGCTTTTTTGGCCCGTTGACCTGAAACTTACTTATATTAGGAGGAATCTTTGTCTCCTCTTTACGCGCTGAACGCGTGAACACTTGCTGCTAAGATGTCGCGGCAACGTTTCCTCGGTTTCTGTCGGGTACTGAGCTAACCATGATGAGGCGTTCAACTGTCGACAAACATAAGTTGGCTTACTTTTGATTTTGCCGCCATTTACCGAGGTTTGCTACCGTGTTACCTCGATTAAAAATTTCACTTCAAAAAAGCTTCTCTGGCCTTACCGTAAGGCCAGGGAAGCTTTTTTAATTCAAAAAGGCAGAACAATTGATCCTAATGGTCTGAACATCCGCGAGGAAACATATTAATTGTTTTCATTTGTTTTCTTCTATTATGTTCTTTTATCATGTTATTTTATTTTACCGTATGCTTTTCTTTAATTTACACTGTCAATTACTTTTGCGTATTTCCGGTATTACGTGAATATCGGCTACATAAAAATACGTACCAATGTAAAATTTTCCCTTGTACCTGAAGAAGGCTGGTTTGGCCAGCCCAAATATAGTACACCTTCAAAAAGATCATCCTACGTTGTGTCGGTTTTTGCTTTTGTATTCTTCATTTTATATGTAAAGCCGATTAGATCACTATTGATCCAACGTATACCAGCAGGATCATCGTTCCGGTTGCTTGCTTAAACATTTTATAGTCACTTGATATAGTACACGGGTCATTTTGCAATTTATGTGCGTTGGCTGTTGGGCTGGCGTTACATATCTTCGCAACACAGTGCTGACGGGCCCCAAGAAGGGCGAAACAGCTGTCCACTGTTGCGATCCTACTTTATCGGTTCTTGTCATGTTGGTGTCTCGAAACGTTTTTCACGTAGTATCAGCCTTGCAGTCTATTGTTTGTCTTCACACATTTTTATGGCTGATCAGATCTCTTGTAGATCCTACGTTGGGAGCGTTTATCGTATGCGGTCCCTTGTAGTTTCTGGTTTCTCGTGAAGACACCGGCTTGGTTAGTTAGTGAGTTAGTTATTTTTAGGCGCGTTGAGTTGAGAAATGCGCCCTAGAAAAATGTAATTATTATTAGTAGTATTATTGTAAGTATTATTATTACTATTATTGTAATCATCATTATCATCATCATCATCATTCTCATAAATTTCTGTCTTGTTAGAGGTCACCAACTTAACCATCATGTTCCCTTATAATTTCTAGGGTACTGGTTATCAACTACTTTATATCTTTGATTGGTTCAACCATTTTTGTCCGTTAAAAAGTTGAATCTTTTTTGTCGTTTACAGATATTTCTCCGCCTTCGTTTAATGGCACCTGTCCCAACAACATGGTGTTCTATGCTACTGAATGCTCGTCCAGGGCCTTACTCCTATGGAATGAACCAGTGGCGACTGACAACTCTGATCACGTGTCTGTCAGCTACCCTGACATTCGTCCTCCAGTCAACCTTAGTATTGGTCTGTACAACATACTGTATTCCGCGATAGACAGCAGTGGAAACGGAGCTAACTGCACTTTTATTGTGCAAGTAACAAGTAAGTCAATCTTTCTGTCTTCAAGAAACTATGGTAAATAAATATAATACCAAGAAATATTATAATTAAGCTTGATTAATGGTTCGGTTTCTCTCTAAAGACAGAACTGAACTTTTCTGATTCACAGGAAAGTCCTGTACTGTTCTTCAAGCACCAATACACGGGGCCATAACTTCTCTTTCGTGTGGATTTTTATTTGGTTCCCTGGCTTCCTTCTCTTGTGATAAAGGATACCGAATGGCTGGGTCTCGACAGCGCTCGTGTAGAGCAGATGGAACATGGTCAGGCGACACAACCCTTTGTAACAGTAAGTGACTACTACTCACTTCTTTTTGATCTGCATATATATATTTTGACGCAAAACTGAAATTTCGTGTAGCACTGTTAAATCATTGTAGGAGAGTATTATATTGCAATTGATTGCTCGCGACATTCAGTAACTTGTTTCTCCCATGCATAATACCTAATTGTATCTTTTTGGAGCGCTTCGGCTAAACAGGTTCGATTAGTGTCTCGATAGCCTAAACCATGGTCTGAACCATCATCTGAAATACCGCCGAAGCGTACCAAAAAGATACGATTATATATGAGAATCTGGTTGACGTATGCAAAGATAAATGACTCGCTCGAACAATTACTGGATGTTGTTTTCCGTTATATCCAGAATAATCAAGTGTAAGTGTTATCGGCTGAGGCTGATAACCTCTATAGTGACCTTGGTAAGTCTGGATATCACGAGAAATCGAACTTGGTAATTGTGTTATACCTATTGAACGAACATAGCTTTCATCCAACTCTTAGTGAAATCAATTTAATTTGAAGGCTGACTGACCAATTCATACTTTGTTAAAACTCTTCTGTTCACCTGTTCGTGATAATTATCCCCTTTATCCATTCTACTTAAACTTTCACGGCTTTTTCAGTGGATTTTTTGGAAACTGAGACCCTACGGTTTAATAAGCGTAGGTGAATATGAATGCAAGTGCAATTAAAGATTTACACTACGCCTGATATTTGAAAATTCTATCAAGCGTGCACAAGCCTTTAAGGGAGTGCAATTTGAGAGAATTTACAAATATCAGGAGTAGTGTAAATCCTTAATTATTCGAACCTTCCTACGATTACTCATTTAATATATGACAGACAAAATTAAAAAAGGCCGCGCGTTAATTTGCAATGCAGTGCAAATTAAAAATAAACGACAAATTGGCCCGCTCTCAGCCAATCACAATGAAGTAGTTTTCTCTCTTGAGGAATGCACTTAGCGTTTAAATGCTCTTATTTTTAAACAAATAAGATACCCTCGACCGTGCTTGCTCCGTTATCAAGCACGGAAGTGAAAGAAAGCGAAAGACGAACCGCTAGCTATCGAACTCCAACTCATTAAGCTTTATTGAGGAACAAAGCAACTTTTTCTTACTCCAAAGCTTTGAGCAAGAGCCCCAGTTATCTTTCAAAATGGTTCGTAATTCGAGTTTCCTTCCTTCCAGTTGTTAGGTGTCCAACAATTACAGCGCCAACACATGGAGAGGTATTTCCGTATCCATGTACGTCGATCTCTGGTGTAAATTATGGAACAGATTGCTTCTTCATGTGCAATGTCTCTGTTGGTTACCGAGTGGAAGGTGCAAAAAACGTATCCTGCAATGAAAGTGGGTTTTGGAGTGCAGATACTACCAAGATAATATGTAGAGGTATCTAATGTAGATGTACTTTTGTACGTGGTTTATTTACCTGATAAACCAGGGAAAGTAACGTATCTTAATCATTTTCGTCATTTAACTGTTTCATGTTTCTCCGAGGTAGCAGGTGCACGAGACCATCACGCTCTCTAACCAACCTGCTTGTTTTTTGTTTGCTTGTTTGTTTTTTGTTTCTTTTTTCCTGGTGATTCTTCAGCTCCACCATTCCCCGGTCTTTCTCTTCTCCTCGACCTTTCTACGCGAAAATTCCTTTCTGAAAATCCCCGACCTTTTCTGCCTTCAGCCTCACTCTTGACCATCCACTTTTAATTCTGATATCCATGCAACCTAGTGTCCTCATAGTCCCTCGTTTTTCTTCTCTTCCATGTTTTGCAGACGAAGCAGGGCTAGCTCTCAAGCACACTGAGATAAATAGGCCCTTCAACTACAAAAAGATAGAGATCCATTACTATCATCGGCCGTACTCATTATGCTTGTTACATACTGCCCCTCGTCCTCACCAGATTTACCACATAAATCCCTAAATTTCATACTGTATAGACATTATTATCTGCTTGAAACGTATTTTATTTCTAATTGTGCAATGATAATCAGTACTGTTCTTCGGTATCCATTTAATAAGACTCGTCGTTAAACGGCTATCTGAGTTGTCATTCAGTACAGCTTACCTTCTTGCTGACCTTTTGTCCTTTTGCAAACCACCTATCATGCTAAACGTTGTTCTTCTTGGTCCATTCACATCCACTGACGTAATCAATATACTCCTTATCTACTTTGCTCCTCGCAGCACATTACAAGTTCGGTGCTTAACGAACACAATCCATTTCGTTGGGGAACGCTATAGCATTATCAGGCGTCTTACCAGTTATCTTATCGGCCGCAAAACCTCTCGTTAGCTTTAGTTCACCCTGCGTCATGAACTCACTGCCATTACTGGTTGGACTTGGAGCCTACTGCTTTTCTCCAGAGCATATCTGACTCCCCTTGTATCAAGCTTCTACGGGAGTAAGTGATATCGGCTCCCAACAAAACCCCAAATCATACAGAACAAGTTCATCTAATAGATTTACACATAACTAATTCTCTTCTGGAATCATCCTCTCCGCCAAAAGAGATGAGTTCCCAATAATCTTTCCTCACTACCTCTTAACAGATGTTCAACCTCCCAGCATTCAATGCCCACGTGATGTGGAGATTCCCACAGAACCTGGACAACCATTTGCAAGCGCGACGTGGCAGGTACCAAACCCCACCGACAACTCTAACGAGCCTGTAAGCCTCAGTGGTTTGCTTCCGCCGCAAAAGTTGGATGTTGGCAATAAGCACATCGCATACATAGCGACGGATTCAGCTGGGCTTATTGCAAGCTGTACATTCTCTATTTATGTCAGAGGTAGGATATGATTTATCTTAAAGCCATTAAATTCCAAAACTTGCTTATCTTTTGGAGCTGTTTCTTTACCCATTTCAGCTCTAATAGCCGGAATCCATAGGATTGGATTAGAGTTTCGATTTCCAACTTTCCGTCCAAGTTCTAGAAAAAAAAAAAAAATGGCTGAGAAAAGTTATGCAGCCTCCGCTTTGACATGTCTCTTGATGTCAGCCATTTACAAGGCGTAAAGCGATTAAAAATTAATTGAATATATTTTATTTGTACGAGGTACTTTTAACATAATCTTAAGTGTTATACGAAAAACAAAAATAAAAACTGTCCTCGCTACTTGTTACGGAAACCGTCCATAACATCAACAATTACTTGTCTGTTTAATTCGCTTGATGATTATTCTCCTTTTCTTCCTTAATTTTTCAAGAAAATTAAAGATGGCTCTCTGAGCATCTCCACGGAATAACTTTGTAAATTTTAGTGCGTCTCATATCATTTTGATATTATCGTTGCATATTTGAGAGTCTCTCTATATTATTGATTTTTAATAGTTCATCTTTTTATTTCGTAACTATTTATATGAAGGCTACCGGTTTCTCAGTTACTACTGTTATGTGGTACCCTCGATAAGTAACGTTAATCATCATCATCATCATCATCATCATCATCATCACCACCATCATCATCATCGTCATCATTATCATTTAAATTATTATTATGTTCACAAACAGATCTGGAATCGCCTAACATTGCAAACTGTCCTGATGATATCCACAAGACTTCTTCAAAGAGACTGACCAAAATCTTTTTCCCTGGAGTCACTGTCACAGATAATGTTGGCCTCTACTCATTTACAACAAGCACACCAAATGGAAGCGACTTCACATGGGGAGAGCACAACGTGACTTATACTGCAACAGATATTGCAAGGAATGCTGCCAAGTGCCATTTCCAAGTCATTATAACCGGTAGATACATAAAAGTTACTGAACGTTATTTTGTTAATGACAAAAAGACAAGAGACAAAAAGACAAAAAAAAAAACTACCTGGAAAATACCTGGAAAAAAGGCAACCAAATTTTAGTCAATCGAGTAACTAGTTTTTATTTATCTTTACCTCTGTAAAAGATTACACCTGTCCGGATTTACAAGCACCTTTGAATGGAGCCAAGGCATGTGAGACGTGGCTAAAGGGCATGTTTTGCACCGTACACTGCAATGAAGGTTTCGGGTTCGTTGTTCAACCAGAAGCACTGTATGTGTGTAGTCCTAAGGGAATCTGGATAAATGCAGGGAAAGAAACGCCCAGTCTTCCCGACTGCTCAAGTAAGAGAAGATGCTATGTTTTAAACATCTTATTCTAAACAAACCTAATATGATGTGCGATATTTTCCTCCCATTTTAGCAGTTTATCTTCGTTTAATCCGTACCAGTTTAAAGGTATAATTTCCTACCCTGCGTATCAAAATAGTTTAATAAAAATATCATTATTTATATGTTTATTTTATGACAAGACAGTCCTGAGGTAAATCCGTATAGTAGTGTTCTGATTTGTTATTTATTGGTCTGGATTCAGCCATACGGGCTGTTTCCATGGAAAGGGTTATAAACGTTTTTTTGTTTTGTTTTGTTTGTTTGTTTGTTTGTTTGTTTGTTTTCGAAAGCCAGACAATTCAAGATTTTCCACTTGCTCTAGTGCGAAATAATAAACTACTTAACAAGCTTGCTTGAGCCGTTCAAGGAAATACTGGCCCTCGGTCATTTTAGTACGGACCGAGCACAGCGAGGTCCGTACTGCCATGACCACGGGCCAATACTCACCAGTAAGGCTATAGCTCTCGGTTAGTAAGAGGTAAATATTTTAATATTACAGAAACTCACATGCCCAAGGAAGCCGTGGTAAATGGAGATGTACATTATCTAGTTGACAAGTGCGGCGGGGAGAGCGTGAACGAAGTCATCGCCGGCAATTTTATAAACCTTTTCAGAAACTCGCCATTTGGTATGGCTGGAGGCTGCAACGGGAAATGCACGATCGACAACGTGGGGGTTGAATGCGGAAACCAAACTGAAGCACGTAGGAGAAGAGACGCACCTGATGGCAAGCAAGCTTCTAAAATTTCTCTTACCGTGCATTTTTCTTTAAAAGTACCGTTACCAAGTAACGCCTCTTTATTTGACCTCAACCAGACCAGTCAACAAATATCAAATAACCTGCTCGAGGCATTGAACGAAACAGACCTGACATTGAACATCAACGGAGTCATTATAGTACATGATTCATCAAAGCCGCCAGTGTTTCGGCTTACCAGTCTTGTTTGTAGTGAAGGACAAGTCCAAAGAGGGCCAAGATGTGGTAAGAAGTTTTTTTATTATTATTATTATTATTATTATTATTATTATTATTGCTTTTGTCAGATCACCTGACTCTACCAAGATCATACAACTTTGAATGTAATAGGTAGCGTCTTGACAGCCGGGATTAGAATATACGGTGCACTTACCTTGCTCCCAGTGATCGGCCAGTTCCGATTACCTTGGTTCTTTTAATTCGACGCACACGCATACAAATACAAACTATCAAACTAACAAAAAGCAACCCTTAGTGGACAAACAACTAAATCACATCTTCACGTACAATAAATAATATAGTATTTTTCAGTTGAGGGTTGCGAAACCAAAACCAATGTAATCACTTTAGCTTAATAACAATGCAAAGGACACAGAAAATCTAAATTAATCAATCAAAACATGAAGTTAATACACGTACTGAGCTGTCGAAGAGCGGAAAAACACGTGCGAACAAGTAATAATTGCTTTTGGTTTTTCTTCTGATTGGATGAAATGGTGCCGCTAGTTGTTGTTGTTGTTGTAGCATAGTAATGCAAAACCAATTACTACAAAACCGCTCTATGTATTGTTATGATAAATTATTAGTGTTAGTATAATTAGAACTTAGATGCTGATACCACTTTGTTTTGCTTGTTTTATTTTTTGCATTAGTAAACTGTCCACTTGGATATTTCTTTAACACTTCTGGCTGCCAGGCATGCGCAGTGGATGAATACCAAGATCAAGAGGCCCAGACGTCATGTTTATCCTGTCCATCCGGGACAACAACCTTCGGACAGACAGCATCAAAGTCGCGCAAAAATTGTCAAGGTCATTTGAAAATGAAGCTTTAACTTGTTTTGCTCTGTTAAACAGCACATCTCTTGGTTGTAGGCAACTCTAAATGCAAGTAAAAAGTGATCGCACGATTTTAAGACATGAAATCAATTAATTATTGCGTCATATTGCTGCACGACAATAAGGAGTTAGCATGCCTGTCAAGTCTTGAGTTGGGCAATGAAGTATAAGTTTACTCGCCTTGGAAGAATTACATAATCTGTCGCGATTTACTTATATTTACTGATATTTTGGCATTTCCTTTCAGAAATTCCCAGCCCCTCCAGCGCTGAGAAGCAAGGTTTCTCCAAGCCAATTCTATATTCAATCATTGGCGGAATAGGAGCCGGCATATTTATTGGGTTGATTGGTATCACCATCTTTTGTGCGAAGAAACACTGTGTGTAAGTTATTTCATTACTAAAAAATGTACCTCACGATAGCGCTAAGTTAAAAAAGAATTTTTGTGGAGAATTTCTTCGATCAGTTAGTGTTGGTTCAAGATGGATCAGCTTCACTTTGAACAGAATGAGCTGAGAACGTTCCTGCGCCCCAAATTAATAAATTGTCTAAACCTGTTTAATTCAATACACCTATGTTTCTACGGTAGCTTTGCATGAGGGAAGGGCTAATTTTCCAACTGCAGTGATGCTTATGATTCCAGTTTGTGGGTCACTCACAAACAATATTATAATATAGATAGGACCCTGCACGCGTTCTGATTGGTCAAAAACCCAGGTTTTATTTAAGCAATAGACCACTCTTTCTATGGGTTTACTGGCGCAATAAACCAGGTGGGATGTTGGGAGACCACGAGAAAAGCTTGTAAATCACGAGCCGTTAGGCGAGTGATTTACAAGCTTTCCGCAGCGTTAAACGATAACTTTCCAAAGTTTTGCGAATGGAATCAAGGTTAGTTACAGAAACGCTGCTTCCGAAATTTATTCAGAATTTATTTACCTATGCTGAAGGCTATGAAGTCCGTGTTTCTCTGTATTTTGCTAAATTAAAACTATGGCGTGAACGCTAAGCTTATGTCCGGAAACCGAATTCATTTATCGTGTTATGCATGTACGCATTGAGTTTAAACTCAAAATGTCTGATAGAAAGAAATCTTTTCCCTGCTTTTTTGACAACCCAAATTGATCAGTCAAGCCCAGCTGACTTCGTCCTCCACAGGCCGGGGAAAGCACCGAAAAAAAGATTTACAACTTCCCTAATTTTAATCTCAAGCGTAACCGGAGTCGGCGTAATATTTTTTCCGTGGGAAAAAAAGGTAAAGCTTTATGTGACGACCAACTTCTGGTCCTTTTTTCCCTTGCAAATTTCCATGTATATGGTGAATGAAAAGATATTCGTGTTATTGATATCTCAGCCATTTAAAAGCAAAACTGTTTTTTACATTTGTTTTTTACATTCGCTGGAATTCCGAGCTGTCTAGTTCCCGCGTAGAGCTACCGTAGATCGGGAACCGTGGTTTACCAGTGCAATAGAACATAGGTTTAGCAACTCTATTGACCAATCAGGGCGTGTGTAGTATCTCAGTTATTTTATAACAGAGTATAAAACATAAAAAAGCGTGTTTTATTGTTTTTCGCCACATTATCTCTATGTCATAAAGCAAATGAAGAAGCCGTATTGAGGACACTCGAGAAATGTAGAAAGCACTCGCCTGCGGCTCGTGTTTTCTAAATTTCCCTCGTGTTCTCAAATACTCGTCCTGTTTTGTCACAGTGTAATACACGGCTTCAGCTTCTTTATTTGTTAAATAAAAATCTTTAAAAATATAATAATAATAATAATAATAATAAATCTAAAGCTGAAATAATGACACATTGCATGACCACAGGTAGCCTCTTTAATTTTTTTTTTCGTCTGATAACTTTACTATCCTTCATCTTCATCAATTTACATCTTTACTCTACATGCCCATTATCGTGATTAATTTTATAGCATTTTCTCCCGCATTTTTAACAATTACCCACGAGCGGGTTGGATATGAGCTGGTGGATAACCAACGAGGCGCCTAGTCCCGTGTTGGCTATAACCATCTCATATCCAACAAGCGCGAGTGGAATGATTTTTTAATTAAAAACTCCAATAAAATATAGCAAACTAGACTAGAATGACAATAAAAACGTTACCAACAATTCATTTGTACGCTTACCGTATTTCTGGAGCATGTTATAATGGTTCATAACCCATAATGGCTAAGCCAATGAAAGCTCTTGAATTTCATTATCCCATGATCCAGTTTTTTAAGAATTTTAATTATTTTATTTTTATAGTGCTGGCAAAACAAAGTCACGAAAAGAAAGACGAACTTACCCGTACCCAGTGGATGACGATATGGGACGCAGCAATCCAACATATGTTGGTACTGAAACTACTCAAACGAAGGATCCATTTCCTGTAGAAATGTGTGAATTATAGAAGCGCGGTCTTTGTTTTGACAAGATGATGCACAAGGCGCACCTAATGATTTCAGAAGACTTAATTTCAACCAGTCAGAGGTGTAGATTGCATAAAAGGGTGTTTTGCACTTTGCCTCTAACATCTTGGCTGATATATATCAGGAAAAGTACGTATACAATTATAGGCGATAACACCAGTTGCATATATGTGTGGAATTATGAAAACCGAGTCAATTTCAACATAACGATCCTGCCTCTTTTATCAAGAAAACATACAGTCCTTTTCAATCAATCAATCACAGGCAGTCTGTCACCACACACCCTACTCACCCACCTTGCTTGTGTGCGGCTGCCTGGCTTCCGATCCCTGAGCCTACACAGCACGGCGGGCAGTTGTCCTGCAAAGAAAATGACCAGTTTTACTGACAAAAATGCTCCTCTCTAGTTGTGTCTCTCCCCCCCCCCCCCCCCTTCCACGCTAACTCTCGCTGGGCCTAGGCCATTGGCCCTTGGTATCAGCTGTTTGCCAGGAACCTGGGCTGTCTGCCCCAACCCTCCTTGACGGAACCCTACCTTGCTTTGCCCCAATTTTTACACGTTTTCTATAAATCCAGGCATTTATACAGGGGAGATTTTAACTAATTGTTTTAGCATTTAGGTTAATGGTAGAAAAATAAATTGATCGGTTTACTTTTTGTGAATTTTTATCGATGCTTCTACTAACATAGTGTCCATAGAATTTAATTAAGCGGGATTACAGCAGCTTTTTGAATTGGCTGTTTACAGTAAGGCGAAATTACATGTCCACATACTAGAATCTACCATGTTAAGGTTACTTCCCACCTTCAGAGGCCTAAAAAATCGTTTTTTTCTTTTATTGGACAAAATTTAAGTTCGTCATTTTATCCAGTGTTTCCAAAAGAAAAACATTAAAAATCTCAAAAAGCGGCCGAGTTATTTAGAAAAAACTTATTTTCAAATAAAGTTAATAAACTAGGAAGGTGTCACAATCTTGTCAACGGGCGAGAACCCCGGGGAAATTTTCGCGGCAAACGCTCACTGCTCGAATTTCATGTCATTTGCATATTTTTATTTACATCACGCACTTGACAAAAATTCCCACGTGGAAACTCTACGCTAACTCCTATGGAAAAATCAAAAGCAGAAAAAAGGCCTTGGGTAAAAAACACGAAAAACACCGGCCCAAAAAAGAAAGAAAAAGCTCCACATTGTCAAGGAAAGAAAAGAAAACCTTGCCGAAAGCGACAAAGGCTGTTGGTTTGGCCAAACGCCTTCGACAATCTCGACATCTGCTGAAGATCCGGAACGTTCGAATATCCTTGGAGCAAGTAGCTTAAAAAATCAAAGTCAACGTCAGTGCAGGCTGCAAACAAGATTCTTCGTCGGAATCTGGCGGAAGTGATGAAGAAAATGAAACCCACCCAAGGAAACTCATTTCAGCAATAAGGGTATTTTTTAAGCTGTCCGTCGATTCCTTAACGTCTTGTTTTTCAGCGGCACATTTTCCGCCTTAAACCTTTTTGGCGCGGGTTTTGCCTTTGCCTTTGCCTTTAGCGTCTTTGCCTATTATATTACGTCGCCATCCTGAATTGAACTCCACTGAGCAAGATAAAAAAAAACATGTTGCAATGCGATGCTTTTCCCGGGAAATCTTGATCTGTTGTCATAGACCCTAGGAGGTCCTGTTGTTCCATTGGTTTGCGGTTTCATTAGGCGTGATAATCTCCGGGCGTGGCACGAGTTGTTTACAAACCTTTACAACCTAAAATCTCGCATTTGATTTTTGGAGGAGTACATCCACCTTGAGCGAATTTATAGGGTATGCAGATTTGACGGATTTTCGTGAAATTTCGCCAGATCATTCCAGAGATAATGACAAACCAAAGTGTGTCGGGAAATTTTGATATTTAACACATTTTTCCCGTGGCGTCCATTTGCGCAACACGTCTCGCATGTTTTTAGCTACTCCAACTTTAGAAGTGGATATCTAGACAACCAATCAGAATATCGAAAAAGCCCGACACACTTTTGTTGATTGATGGCTTGTGGATAAGACTGTGCGGCCATTTTGCTCGTACTGAGGAATCCGATACCCGATAAATTCAATAGAAGAAGCCTCGGTCGTTTCACGCCTTACCGCCTCCTGACACTTCCTAAAAGAAAACATTGCTAAAATTGTATTTTTTTCGTAAAGTACATTTATTAAGCTTTCTTATGATATATAGTTTGTTGGAGTTTCATTGAAACTGGCGCGCGTACAATTTTTTTCCCGAAGGGCACCCGCGAAGGTGGGAAGTAACCTTAAACCTCCTATAACAACTATATTATTCTTATTGATCAGTTCCTTCAACAAGAACAACAACAACTCTATTTAGGTCACACATTTACTTGTTATCCTGACGAACGTGCATGTCTCGGCTCAATCAAGACGATCGATAAAAAAAAAAAAAAAAAAAAAAAGCTAAGAATTCACCTCACCTCTTAAAGAATGATAGCGTCATTAAACAGGACGGAGGATTGAGACTGTCACTTGAATTTAAGCTTCGTTTGATTGTTTGCTTCTTTGTTTGTTTGCTTGCTTGTGTTCTTTAAACCATCTCGATTGTTAGACCCATTTCATGAAACGCTTTTTCTAAACTGACAAGGACTCTTAATATGGGCACTGTTACTTAAGTTACTTGGTATTGTGTATCTTAAAACTCTTAAACCTTGATCTAGTTCATAGATATAAGCCAACAGAACTGAGTTCAATAGGAGTAGGGATTTAAAACTTATGTTCTCCTGCACGTCGTTACTTTGAATACCAATAAAGAAGTTTTATAACGAACCTTGCAGGTATGCCAAAATTGTTCTTCCGCATAATATCCTATATTCTAAAACTATTTATCAATGAGATCGCACGTTTGATAAGTAGGATGCTGGACACTCTTCAGGACGACCTTTCGTCCAAATACTCATTTAAGCGTGTTTATGGTCGAGGTCTATTAATAATGGTAATAGGACTGAGTGGAGTCCAATTCGGTCTGTAATCATACAAGTGCGGAGTTAACAAGATCGGACGAACGTGAAGTGGGAGTGCGATTTGTTAATCAGGAGTATGATTACAGACAGAATTGGGCGACTCGATGTCCTATTACCAATTAATCATAACCATTACACTTTCCCACAAAAGTAAAAGTTTCATTTGAAAAAGAGCATTTAATAGTCATTTTTTTAATTATCATAGTTAAAGTATGAAGAATACCATACAAACTGGCTGTTAAGTTTCTTTCAGAACAGTGACCGGAGACTAAACCTCCACAATACTACAAAGTAAGTCTCTTGAATTGGTCATTATATTGATTGTAATCAACGTTGTGATTAGTGGATTTAGTGGAGAGGACTTGAAATAATTGGCTTATGTAACCGTACCGCCAACTGTCCGATTACAACTTTGCAGATTAATCAGAGCAAAATACAACTGTTTATGCTTCAATCACATTAAAAAAAAAAAAAAAAAAAAAAAAAAAAATGTAATTGTTATCATTAATATGTAAACAGAACAAGGCCAATATCCAGCCAACTTGAACAAGCAGGCTTGGTCGAGAAAGTATATATGGCAAAATGTTTTCCTTGCGAGATACCGACGGTACAAGGGTCATGGGAAGAAGGACGAATTACTCGAGAGAAATATCTTTTATCCTCAAGGGAACGCCCCCTCTATCTCCTGGGGTGATACTTGATACAAACCAGACTTAAGAACGATTGTGTGACCGTCATGGCTTGACACAAATACCATTGTGCGTGAATGTAAAGTTTGGTGTTTAAGGGAAATACCCAGTGGGCAAGATATCCTCATCTTGCTTGCTCGGGTGGCCAATGACATCGCAGGAGTTGGTTTATTTTGTCTGCTAAATAATTTTTGTCCTAATTTATGTATGCCCTAGCAGTGATATATATATATCAAGTCCTCAATCCGTGGTCTAGTGGTTTATATCCAATCTGTGGTCTACAGTCCGTAATCTGTGTTTCATACTAACCGGGATGGGAAGAGGGGGCTGATGCTGTGGGTTGGTAAAATGTGGAAAGTCAAATATAGCTCCTCCTAGAAGACTCGAGCCGATTGAGACTGTTAGAAGTTGTAAGATACTCCTGTAGTTCAAAATAAAAGGGAAGAGAAAGCGAAATATTTTGTACTGTTATGTATCTTGAGTAAAGTTTAATCTGACGACCGCTCTTTTTGGTTTATCTGTGGTCCAGTCGGATTGGTTAACCAGTGGTCGATTGCTTTGAATTTCTATATTTTTTTCATCCATTTTCATATTTATTAGGACCCACAAACATTACAGAACATAAGATATATATTAAAAATAAACATCAAACTAAGTTAACCTTCCTTTGGTTCAGTGTTCTTTTCTCGCTTGGAATTGAAAATGCTTTCCAGAAATTTCCAGACGTCCGGGATCTACTGGTGGTATACTAATAGGGTTAATTCCTTTCGCCTCGTTACTTTCTACTAAGCTATATAACAAAACAATTCATTACTGGTCGAGATTCTTGGGAAAAAAAAAAAAAACACAACAAAAACAAAAACAAAAACAAAACAAAACAAACAAACAAACAAACAAACTTGAATCTATATTTTCGACTGTTGTGAGTCATAAATCAAGTATAATCCAAATTGGTAGAGCAAGTTATTTATTATTGTTTCCATAAATGCTACAGTACAGTAAATGTGCTAATACGAAGTAATTACAGGTGGATGATTAATTAGTTCTCTTCTCTTGTGGTCGTCAATAGAGTGTTTTCACAGGACGTCTCGGCAGCCATATAAGTGTCCCAAAACAATGAAACAGTGGCTATTTCCGTGTTCCAAACCAATCCTGCGGGGGATCGAGTTAAACTTTTTTCCTTATCTAAACACTTTCTCTCGATTGTTCCAATATATTTGCGTTGGCTGCTGGCCAGGTAAATGGAAATGCTGTAAAGCTCTTCTAGGAAAATATTATTAAGGCAGTACATAGCGACTCGACCATATTTGGAGCTATTTATTACATATTGTATTAGCATAGTGTAAGCCGTTTTAATGTGGCAATATCCTCAACATTTCAACTTCTACGTCATCTCTAATCTGGGTGCTTTTTTGGGGGGAGCGCGTTCAACTTTATCCCAATTTTGTCGCCATCGCCTTTCAATATGGCGACAAATTTCGAGATCGGGCTTCACCCCTTCCACGTTCGCTTTTTTTTTTTGCTTTTTTCTCCCATTTGTTACGCCATCGTTAATTTTAAAGTTACTTACTTAAAGAAGTCTTAAAAAATAAACTTTCCTTCGCTTCATCTAAACGATTTAAGTGCATGAATAATCCAACTGTAAATCTATATCTAGCTCACTTTCCGACGGACACAAACAAACATATTTCGAACATTGTGACTTACTCTGATCTTTCACTCTCTTTTCTCAAGCAAATACGTAATTTCATGGCAAACAGCGTTTCTCAGTTTAGCTGAGTGTACTACTTAATGGTAATATTTAACGTCCGCGATTAAAGAAAGGTCGATCAAAAAAAAAAAGTTTCTTCAAATAACGCAAGCTGCAAACACGCCCTGGGTTATGGTCTCCTGGCCACACGTTTTGTTATTCAGCTAATCGACTTATCAGTAATTTAAAGGTTATCTACTTAAATTAAAGAAGTCTTAGCAAATGAACTTTCCTTTGATCCATCTAACCGATTTAGATGCACGGATAATCCAACTGTTTATCTCGATCTAAATCGGCTTTTCGACTTACACTGACGAACAAACCTCGAACATTGCGACTCACTCTGATCTTTCACTCTCTATTTTCAAACGAGTACGTAAACGTGTCACGAAAAGGATTTCTCAGTTAAGCTGAGTACAATATTAAACAGTAATATTTAATTTCCGCGGGAAAAAAAGAGGAAGAAGAAGAAGAAGAAGAAGAAGAAGAAGAAGAAGAAGAGCAAAAAATAACGCAAGATTTAAACAGGTTCCGGGTTATGGCCTTCGTCACTACATGCTTCTGTCGATTTATACCTTTGACTCCTACGACTGATCATGAGCGACAGGGTTTTCGAAAAGAGAATCTAAATCGTTATCATTTGCATAGAGAGCGGGCGATGTTACATTAGCAGTATTGAGTTTGTCACCAGCAACAGCATCACAGTTTATGAAATTGTTCAGCCTCTTCTCAGGCATTTCCGAATATACTGAGTCGTTAACGCCGCAGCTCTCTGTGTTCATCTGCTGCAAGGCTTCTCTCTTTTCCATTGCAACATGATATTTTTCGAGACTAGGGTTGCTTTGACCAACCTTGTTCTTTGCAACGCAGCAAAACCGGCGGTACCTATAATGTAGAAGGGGAAAAAAAATCAGCGATGTGTGTAGATTCAAAGTTAACAAAAGGTGGTAATGGTGTGGTATGGGTTTTTCTCTTCTTCCCATGAATTTGCTCGATCTCAAAAGCAGTCACATATGTTTTAACGTCTATCGTCCTGTAGGCATTCGAAATGATTTGCCGTGCTCTAGCTAGTAAGCGAGCTCTGGTCAAGAGTGTGATAGCGGATCTCCGGCCGCCCGAAGGGCCGCCAAGTCGAGCCCCACACCCATATAGGAAAGAAAAGAAAACCCACGAATTGATTTTCTCGTGGTTATCATGGCTAGTGGTATTGCTCGTGGGCGCGTACGAACGACGACGACGACGACGACGACGATCGGTGTCGCGCAAGATGGCGGACATACTCTAGCTAAAAGGTTAACAGAGACATGCAGTCTTGATTTATAGCCTCCTTCTTTGATATTGGACATCCATGTTGTGGTCAATAGTCACCTTTTAAAACAAGGTATCTGTTGACCAGTATCACGTGACCATATCGCGGGCTCAAGTTTGAGCTCGTCGAGGTAACGTGTTATTTTTAAGTTCACAGTTGACCATAAGCTGTTTTTTTTAAAATTATTATTATCATTGGATTGCGGGCTCATGTTAGGTTAACTTGTTGTAAACGGTACCTGTTGTTCGGAAGCCGGTTAATGCTAACCCAGCATTAAAACTTAACAGAAGTATAAATATTTATTGTATCCAAATGTTTTGTTCCGTGTATTTTGAGATTATTCAAACTCAAAACAGAAGGCCAAACAATATACAGAAAGCCTCACTGCAAAGTTACAAAACTAAAATCAAAATTCTCGCTTAACCTGGGTTATCTTAACCGGGCTTTGAACAACCTAGCCCAGGAGCTCCGCTTTTAGACTTGGCTAAGTCTATATATTGAATTTCTGAAGGGATTTTGAAGGTGACGACAGAGGGAATTGTTAGTTTACAGACAGAATGACACATGACGATCGATGAAAATCCTACCTTTGATTAATTTACTCAGAATTAGATTAATTGTCATAAAGGTTCATTTACATACCTGCAGTAGGCAGCTGTAGCTACTATGCCTATCATTGCAATCACTGCGATAAACGATACTGTTATGTAGACAGCGGTATTCTTTCCCTATCTCGGGACTTTGTTGGACAAAACGCCTGCTGGCGAAATAAAGAAAACAATTCCTCGTACCTTTGACATTATTCGTAATTTTAACGAACCTGTAAATTACTTCTTATTGTTCAACTTTATTTTTCGTAGTTCATGATTATCGTTCTCGGTTTTTTGACCTTCCCTTTGGATTATAATAATCTAGCTATTTGGCGTTTCTTAATTTCCTGTACATTACGAAGACGACTTAAAACATCGCAACAGCTCCTTTCAAAAATTAAGCTACGGATCTTTGGACGCATGGAGAAAAATGGTTTTAATCTTCCACGACGTTAGGCCCTTTTTTATTTCGTTCGCCTTGCGTTCAACGCACGGTTTTGAGGACCTTTCAAAGGAAATTATTTATCTGCCCTATATAGTTTCGATATGTACATGTACTAACCCTTGACACATTCCTCACTGGACGCGCCTCCCAAGTTATCGGTCGACTTTCCTTCATCGCATTCTGTACAACTGGCCTGGCCTTCCTTGTCTTGGTAACTGCCTTTACCACACAATACACATTTTGAACTGGTTTTATCATATGATGTTCCAACGGGACAAGCCACTGAATTGAAGAGAGACAGGTTACGTGTTAAAATACGCAGAGAGAAGTCCAAAAGTACCGCCTTTCTCCCTCGTTGACGCCCTCACGGACCCCTCACTGACGTCCTCACAGAGGCCCTCACTGATGTCCGCCCTGACAGCCAGCTTCGGAATATTTTCCCGGTGGGGCACGTACAAAAATGTGCGCCATATAATATCCTTGCATACGGCGGTTGCGCCCGCAGTACGAGCGGCAATCAAACCTGAGCTGTCCTACCGAAACGGTCATCGAAACGACACGATAATGGCCTTTTCCTTCGAAACAAGCTATAGCAAAAATAAAAACAATGCTAAAGTTGCTTTGGCTTCTTCTTATAGTTAACTTGACAATTCCGGGTTTAATTTGACGAGGAACCGCACATTTTGTATAAAATAACAGAGCTGTTATTCTACCTGGCGACAATCAAAGAATTACGAGCGAGTTGCCATGCCGGACGCCGGCAACACATTTTTGGCACCAAATTAGAAGCTTGGTGACACAAAATGTTTCATATTTTTCACTTTACAATCTAATAAGGTTTTTGGAATTGTAAATCCCTTTCCGTGACTATATAATGCCATACCCAGTGAGAAAATTTGCCTGATTTCAATGCCCTTCCTGTTAACTTACAATGACGTCAGGACAGTAAACTTTTCCCGCCTGCTGACTCCTGATTGGTCAATTCAAATTTCAGGCGCGCCAGCCGTATGCAAGGATATCATTATACCGACAAACTGAACGTTGAACAAAATTATGATGACAAGCGGTCGATATTTTTTTAATATTGACCGCAAAGATGGACGCTCCTAAAATAGTTTTGCTGGTTTGCTGTTTGAAACTCTGAACTAAGGGAAGTGTTTGTCGTGTGTAGCCACCATTATGGCTTGACGTCTAGGAGAACGCTTAGCCGTGTCGGATCTTTGATCATGAATCTGGGACTGCAAATCTAAGTAAATTGAGCTTTTATGATTCTTATATTTTCAATAAAATCTGTTCTTCTCTCACTAAGGAAGGTAATCAGTCGCAAGATGGTCCAACCGTATCCGGAGTAAAAATTTAAAAATAAACAATACTTACCACATCCCTTTCGATCAGCGCTCGTAACAGAGCCAGCTGCACAAGTGACATTGGAGAAGAGATGTTGCAATGACGATCTATCAGCAGTACTGTTCGTTCCATTCAGACTTATCTGAAACTGCCCTGTAGCGACGGCGTACTGCACCTGAAACAATACTGTTTCGCTCCTCTCTTCAACATCATCTCCTGGCGAAGACGAATTTACGACCAGCGAGAAGAGAACTTCCATCGCCGGATCTATCGCTCTTCTCTTCTTTGTATTGGCTAACGAATCACATCCGGGAGTTGCTACGTCCTTTAGTTTGCATGCATGGCATCCTTGCACTGCTAAAAGCATGTCTCTGATTACCTTCTCGACTGCAGCGTACAGCTTTGCGAGACTTCGGAGGATGTTACATTGCAAACCGGGAAATTTAATTGAGAAGTGAAGTTCTATCTGTTTGGGGGCAGCCTTGCCTGTACGAGAATGAAAAGAAGAGTAATATAAGGATTCAAAACTCCGAAGAGTAAATTGCTTAGGGAACTGATTGCATTCTATTAGTTAGGTCTAAAAGAAAATGAGACACTTGCAATGTGATGCCTAAGCTTGTCAAACTAAACAATTTAACGTTGTGGTCAAAGTTTCTGACCTCAAGACCATTACGAAATATCATGTTCTCGCTGCTAATATGATAAGAAACTGAACATATTTCTTCAATCAATAAACCATTCACTCGATAAGAAAGCCATCCTTAATCCGGCAAAATGAGTTGATTCACAGAAAAATTATTATAAGGTTAGAATGTCATGTCCGGAGCGAGCTTTGCCCGTTTTGAAACTTTCTCGAGGATTCAAAGGCTTAATTGTACGACTCACTATTTTTAGGCAATATTCTCTAGGTCTCAATGTCAAAAACAACAGCGTGTAAGAAGTCAGGAAATGTAGCCTACCGGTTGGGCATAGAATAGTAATCCGAGGATGGTTTTGAAATACTGGTAAAAGGAAATTAGCGCTAGAGAGGCGTATTGTTTGGTTTTAAATTATCACGCGCAAAGCTTCCGTATCAGTAAAGAAAATAGCAATAGTAGAAGGAGTCCAAGTGTACGAGATAGCCAGCCTTTTGTACTTAACTGTGACACGCGCCTATTTTTCATTGGACAGGAGACTTCCATGGTTGCCAGATTAGAGCACAACCCGCAAACGGATAAGACATGGGAGATGCCTTGCGATAAAATAACATTATGCATTCGGTTATTGGCATAATATCTTTTTTTATTTCGGGCGGAAACTGGACACCTTTTGAGCGGGGAAGGAATGTATCCCTTTACACTTTAGCAGATCATACGTACTTGAACATTTTGGCAATACTGGCTTCTCCACGCCATTCCATTTCCAGTTTGTATCAGGACCACAGCCATATATAGTCACTGCCTTCGCACTGAACGAATAACCTTCATCGCAGGACATGATACACAGCAGTTTACCGGAAACCTTTCGACAATATATCGTCCCATTTCTAGGCTTATTCAGTACTGGACACTCTGCAGAAAAGGTGACAAAACACTATCAGCTTTCTTCGTGTATAGTATGATACAGATCATTCAAAGTGAACATATTTTCAGTTTCTAAGCTTCAAATATCAACCCATTTTGATACCAAGGTATTACAGCGGCTGTTTTGGCTTACATAACGTCTCAAGTCTTAAAAGGGACCGTAGGCATTTTTCATATCTCGGTTTATAATGCCACTTTAATTTTCTTTTCGTTCAAATTTTATCATTATAGATTGTATGGGTCATTAAGAGTAGCCAACGCCCGTCCCATGCTAGGATGATAGTCCATAAGAGTTGACAAAAAGTTATCATAGCCTTTGATATTAGCTAAGAATAGTCAAGCGAGAGTTTGAGATCGTGACATCTCCTGTGGTTGGTCCAAAAGTCTAAAACGTAAAAGACAGAAAAGCAGGTGAACGCAAAAGACACTGAAGCTGCTAAAACACCCTCACTTCTGAAAAAGAATGGCCAGGCCAAAGCCAGTGTTGGTAATGGCGAACAAATTCTTAAAAAGCACACGGGGAGTGAAGTATGGTACGGAAAACGTACTCTGGTCACCGATAGAGAGTACCGATTTCAGTGTTGCTATTTTCTTAACATAACGTATTCGTGGTATTCCTCTAAGTAGTGTTAAACTGAGCGATTCAAGACTTATAGCTTTATGACCCTTTAACCTTTTCCGTTGATGATCTTCTTCTCACAGTTGGTTCCCCAATAACCTTTGTTGCACTGGCAGTCATATCGGTTGATACTATCTACACACGTGCCATTAATACAGGGATTTGAACTGCACTCGTCGATATTGATGTCACAGTGAGGACCTGAGAATCCGGCTTGGCATTTACAGTGGTAAAGTCCCTGGCGAGACTCGCAGTGAAGGAAGTGCGAGCAGTTAGTTGTACACATGTCCAAAGCTGCAAATAAAACAGTGAAAAAAAATATATATATCCCACTATTGCAATAATGAAGTTTCGTACCATATTTTAAAAGCAGTCAGGCACTGCAAAATACTTCCTGGTCAGATGGGCAGTTTTCTTTGAATGAAAAGCTAGAGTCAGGTTTCTTATTAGAGTTCAAATAGTGCTGCTAAATAGTCGTCATTATAATAGTCTCGTACTCGGATCTCATCTTCAGGCTGAAAGTTGATATAAAGCGTTTTCACGTGACGTCATCAAATTCTTAAACCCATAAATAAAGAGCCACCAAAGTTTTTATCTTCACCAGGCCTAAGAAGTAGTAATTTTATATCTGTTTACAACTTTCCAGCTCAATAGTGTCCTTCGCCTGGATACCAGCCCATTTTGAATTTCAGAGTTATGGCGGTACGTGACATAAAGCTACGATCGCGTTTATCGAAAAATATGTATTTATCTCGTGATTTTTAGCCATTTAAGACGTTAAAGTATTCGGAAAAGTGCTTATTTAAATGTCTGCTTGTTCAGTGCAGTTAATCAGCGTCCTACAAGGTAAGTTCCAGATGTTAACACTATTTTCCGGCCGCCATACTGGTGTACCACAGAGGAACACCGACATGGCGGCTCCATACAACTGAGCGCTGTAAATTTACGCGGAACATTTCGACGAATATTTCAACTTTGGGACAACGCACACACCTTAAACTTGGCGAACTCTGCTCTTTATTTATCTCCTATAATATCACACTTTCTTGACCCCATGAAAACGTTATATTGTCTTGTAGAACATAACAAAGAACACTATCACGGAAAAGCTGGTCTGCTAGCAAGCAAAACAAACTGTGGCACAATTAAGGTTCTATGGGGTGGCTATACTACCGTAATTAGCTTTCTTTTTTCCGTAAGTTTGGAATTGCTTTAATTCGGATGAGCTTGCGTAAACTACATGATTTATAACAGATGCCAAGTGGCATTACAATTTACTATAATAACAAATACCTTTGCATTGCGTCATGAACCTCTTTTCTACTTGTCCTTTGATTCCTGGTAGAAAGCTGCTCCATGCTCGCACACTTCCTGCAATGGGCCACGTGCAGTTATGCGCCGCGTTCCACATGTGGTCAGAAGTTGCTGGCACATCCCAAAGGCTCACTTGATGTAACGTGCCACCAAAGGCTGTCGAAATGGATGTCGTCTGCTCTCCCGCGAGATAACGTTGCCCAAGTACAATCCACCCACCTCCAGTGATAATTTCTCCGATTTTGACTTTTCTCGCGTTTTTCACTTCATCTCTGTCGATGTACACCGAAACACTTCCGGTGGTTCCGTTCCACACGACCCCCAAGTAATGCCAGTGGTCGTCTGCTAACTTGTAATCGGCTGTAACTACTTCATCTTTAATCTCCAGATGAACTTGAGACTCAGTAAAGGATAGTACAATGACGTCATCTGATTGTGGTTGCCCAGCAACGCTATAGCTAAACAGTGTGCCTGATTTGTATCTGGAATCTGCTCGCACAAACATAGCGATGGTGAAATATCTCATGTTTGGAATACTTTTACCGTCTGAGAGTAAAACCATGTCGTCTGCGGTCTTATGTTTAAAAATAAGATCGAAGTTGCTGCCAAGAACTGCAAAGAAAGAGTTCATAATGTTTACAAAACAATTAAGTCTTCCTGTTTAACTAGAAACATGGAAACTATGTGAAAATTAGTTTATCGGTCTTTTAGCGTCTTAGATACAGTGCTAAATGAAGCCACAAATGCACAAACTCTACCTTGTGGACGCTTAGGTTTTTTTTTTTTTTTTTTTTTTTCCCGGTACAAGCATGATACGCGCGATATTTCTAAAATAATTGAATCCCCAGGTTTTGTAAACGAAGCATTTATATTAAAAAACACTTTGCTACTTACAGATATCGCAAGAATCTCCAGCGAAGGAAGGGTAACACTCACAGCTGTAACCATTCTCCAGATCCTGACAATACGAGTTTGGCATGCAAGGACCCGAGACACAGTCATCAATATTCTGTTCACACGTGGCACCAGTAAAGCCAGTTTTGCATGAACAAGTGAAGCTCCCAGTTGAGTTGTCAGAATTGCACGTACCTCCATTTTGACAAGGTGTTGAAAGGCAGAAGTCTGTAATGTTTTCGCAGTTTTCGCCAATAAACTGATCTGGGCAGAGGCATTTGTATCCGGGTGTCTGATCAACGCAGGTTCCGTTGTTAGTGCAGGGGTTTGATGCACATTCGTCGATCTCTGTTTGGCAGTACGTTCCATTGTAGCCTTGTGAGCACCGACAAGAGTAGCCCAGAGTACGGTCGACGCAAGTAGCGTTGTTCTGGCAGCTATTATTGACACAGTCGTCAATATTGTTGTCGCATAACCTGCCTGTATAACCATCAGCACAAGAGCAAGTAAAGTTATTGACGGCATCATGGCAAGTTGCGTTGTTGAAACAAGGCATTTCCAAACACTCATCTATTTCAAGCTCGCAGTATTTCCCATAGTATCCACTTCTACAGTTGCAGTGGAACTCTGTACGAGTGTTGACACAGACGCCATTGTGGCTGCAGTTGGCTGTTTTGCAGTAGTTAATACGGCTTTCACAGTTATAGCCACTGAAACCTTTCACGCAAAAACAAGTGTAATGTAACACCAGATCTGAGCATGTGCCATTATTTACACAAGGATTGGATTTGCAGTCGTCAATATTTTCTTCGCACTGCAAACCTGTAAATCCATCTGGGCAGATACAAACGAAGATTTAGACATAATTAGACATAATGATGATAAGAAATGATAATAGAGATAAGTCGTCTTGATTGTAGGACTACGAAAGAAAGAGTCCCTTACTGGGTTCGAGCTCATACAAGCCCAGATACCGATCGGGCATTCTAACGGTTGAGTTTGCGAAAAAGGAATACGTCGCAAACAGTTTTTTTGACATCTTGCGTATTTCTGCACAGGTATATGTTTACGAAACAGGACGACAATTCTATAATTCCAGAACACGTTCAACAACTCTGTAAGCATTTTGAAGAAACCATTTGTACTGTGTTCAAAATAACGTCTAAAAGCTTCAAGCCAAACCATTAAAAATCATTACTTAATGGTTTATGTGACTTGAAAATAAGGGTAACATGCGGTATATCTACACAGGTACATTACCTGATCATGGCATGTCCCGCCGAAGTAACAAGGCGAAGACGCGCACTCATCAATTTCCACTGAGCAGTCATCACCTAGAAAACCTGGCGGACATTCGCAGGTGTAGCTGTTTATTTCGTCCCTGCACGAGGATCCATTATCGCAGGAATTTATCACGCAGTCGTCGATGTCAACTTCACAGTGAGGTCCGCTGAATCCATCAACACAGGAACAAGTGTAATTATCGATTCTGTCGATACATGTAGCATTATTTAGGCAAGGAGAGCCGGTGCATTCATCAATGTCAATGCTGCAGTTTTTTCCTGTGTATCCCTTCTTGCAAATACATCGATAGTCATTTATAAGATCAACACAAGGGCCATCGTTCACACATGGATTCTGTGCACAGTCGTCTATGTTTATTTCGCAGCTGATACCAGCAAACCCGTCGACACAAGAGCACTTATACTCGTCTACGCCGTCAATGCAAATGCCGCTGTTTAAACAAGTGGCATTTTTACAGTCGTCAATATTGATCTGACACTTATCTCCTTCAAAACCATCTGGACACTGACAAGTGAAGGAAGTGGTGCCATCAAAGCATGTTCCATTGTTCAAGCAAGGCGTCAAGGCGCAGAAGTCGATGTCTACATTGCAGATTTTACCTCCGAAACCTAACGGGCACACACATATAAAATTGTTTACCCCGTCATGACACGACCCGTTGTTTGAGCAAGGATTCGATGCACACTCATCGATGTTGTTTTCGCAGTGCAATCCATCAAATCCATCGCGACAGTCACAGCGATAGCCATTATTCATATCCACGCAGGTGGCTTGATTTTGGCAGGGGTTAGAGATACATTCATCGATATTGAACTCACAGGCTAACCCGGAGAATCCTTTCTCGCAGATACAATGAAACCCATTGACTTGATCCAAACATGTAGCATTGTTTTTGCAGTTTGCGTCAGTGCATTCGTCGATATTGTGCTCGCAATTGCTGCCATTAAAACCTACCGGACAAATACACTGGTAACTGTCAATTCCATCATGGCAGTTGGCCCCGTTTTGACAAGGGTCACTTGCACAGTCGTCGACATTCTCTTCGCAGTCGTTGCCTTGGTAACCCGCTGAACAGACGCACTCGTAGCTGTTTATTTTATCTCTGCAAGTAGCTCCATTGTGACATGGAAGTAAAAGACATTCATCAATTTCCGTGTCACACAGCCTTCCCGTGTAGCCAGGCTCACACTGGCACTGGTAATCACCGGGGATATTTCTACACGAGGCATTGTTAGAACACGGCCACGAAACGCACTCATCTATATCCTCTTCGCAGCTAAGGCCTCGGTAACCGTATGCGCACGAGCAGGTGTAGTCGTTGACCAGGTCTTGACATTTGCCATTGTTGAAACATGGTTGATCCTGACAGTCATCAATATCAGTATCACACTGCTTCCCAGTGTAACCAGGTTGGCAGGAACACAGGAAATCGCCAATGAGGTCAATACAAGTGGAGTTGTTGATGCAAGGGCTGGAATCACACTCGTCGATTTCTACAACAAATATCATCCATAAATAAAAAAAAAACACAACAACAAAGAGACACGACCACGGTCTAAATGAATTAGGTGAACTGTACTTTACGGGGCGCGTGTTTAACATGAGGTTCGTTGCCAATCCTAGCCGCCCTTGCTCCTTTTATTTTAGTTTTAATCCTGTGTAGCTCTGTGTAATTGAAATGATTTGTATGTCGTAAAGTTCACATAAACAGTCTATCCTCAAGGATTTTTGAAAGTTTTTGTTTTCTAGTGAGAAATTTAGGCAAGGCAGAAGGATAGTGCACAATGTTTCAGTAGCACCACTTACCTATGCAATCTTGTGAGTTATTTGATCCTGTTTTAAGTGTTATAGTTGTTCCTGGACATGAAAAACACCCAGTACTCTCATTTAGTGGCTGAAAAGAGCGTCGATCGCACAAAATACATGGAACCAGTCCAGTTGGGGAAAACGATCCAGCAGGGCACGGAACTGTGGAAAGCAATTGACCAAAAGAACAGAAATCTCCATATAAATAGGGAATGGCATTATGTCAAACCGTAATTTAAATCGATGAGTTGTAACATCGATTCCGAAACTGAAACTCTATCTACGAAAACTGCAAGCCCTGCTAACAAAGTACCCTAGATTAAAGCGAGTGGCTGTAGGCAAGCTAGCACCTAATTCACAAGCGTGATCGGTCCTCAATTAACTTTGGTATCTACACCATGCAGTTACTACGTATGTCGCTGGTCCATCGCAGTCCACTTCCCCTCCCTCCCAAGACGTTTTGTTGTCAGGTTGCTCAAACAATTTGCTATTTGCCAACAGATAAAGGAAGATTGCCTCGATGTCGCGCAAGGGAACACAAGCCAACGTTCGCAGGGTTAGAAAAATAACCAATCCGTCTTTAATAAAAACCTCGCGTCCTTGGGGGGCTAGTTACAATTCGAAACACCTGATGTAGCACGTACATGGTATGCCTATAAAATACACACCTGCACATTGCATAGAGCTGTTGGATCCCTCACCAGGAGTTGTCAAGGTAGGACTACATTCTAAGCACGATCTTTGACCTTCCACTGTCTGATAGTACCCCTTTGTACAAAGAAAACAAGGCTCCATTCCGGTGGGCGAATACGAACCAGGTTTGCAGAGAGCTTCCATGAAAACAAATGATCAAGAGAGGTTTCATTCTAAAGGTGATGTATTTCATTCCACCATGATACATATTGAATAGTATCACAAGGGCTTACACTGACCACTACCACCTGTCGCGAAATGTTCGGAATACACTGCCGCCCCCCCCCCCCCCCCTCCCTCCTCCCACTTATTTAAAATGCCTTTTCCTTTAAAGGTGCCATAATTTTTTTAAAAAAGGAACTCTTTCACTGGGATTCGGACTCCCCTCCGTCTTTGAAACATGCTGCTTATAGAATTTTGCTTAATTAAAGATTTGTTGAAAATACTGATATGGAGAAGAGGAAACGCAAGGTGCGATTTTTTAAAATTATCATCTTAACGAAGTGTGTCTAGTTTTGATTTGGCAATTTGTTGTAGAATAACTAATTGTGTTTTGCTATGTAGCCAGGGTTGAAGGTTTATTGCATCTGACAGTTTGTTTATAAGTTCTGGAATACCAATTAAGTTTTAAGTTACAGTAAATCTGAGGCACATTACTTCGTCAGGCTTAGTTACCTAAACAGCTGGAACTGTTCTCTGTTCTCGTCTGCATAGTTGAAGTACCCGATGGACACATCAAACACTCTTCCTGTGCACTGAACTCTTGGTATGATCCGATCGGACAATCCTCGCACTTTCCAGTTAAATGATTTAAGAAGGTCCCACGTGTGCAATTTACTATAGATCAAAGACAAAGATACAGTAAAGAAGTTTATATGGCAGTAAAGCACCCAAAAATGTTATACCAGGTTTTAGTTTAAAACGTGTGGTATAAAAATGTTACTGCTGTAGGCGTAACTACCTAGCATGATATGTCTTGGTGCAGTGTCTAATTGTTCCTATATGTGGGTTTTTAACATGAAACCGCCATCAAATAAATAATAAATCTGAAAAACATACTTACGGCAGTATCCTTCTTTAAATGTTTGTCCCTTGGTACAAAGTTGTTTAGGTTCTAAGATGTTGAATGAATATTTATCAGTTACGAACTCAGTGCCATTGATGGTCAGACTGAGATTGCCGTTGTCAACTGCAGCTTTTATCCGACTGCTGATCTTTTTGGCAATTTTCACGCCCTTTTCACCAATGATAATATGGCCTTCTTTAGTGTCATTTGCGTCAATGCCATTGAGGTCGACTATAAAAGTAAAGCAAAAAAGGATTTTCATTATTTCACTGACACGCCGATGATAATACGTCGTCACATTCAGTGATTATTAGGGGTCTTTGACTTCGTATCCCTTTTCCTATATCGTTGCCTTATGGTAAATATGTTGGAACTAGGAAGGAAGGTTTCCTATCGTGACTTGGTCCCTGATGAATACTGTTGGGCTGAAGCATTCCCTCAAACTTCTTCGCTCCACCCAAGAGTGTTGTGCGCCTAAGGGCAGACGAGGACAACCTGCTGGTAGATAACAACCAAGCAGACAAGTATCCAAATACCTTTATTCCCTTCATGCTAAATAAAGCGAAAATTTAGTGACGAGTTATGTAACTTTGCAAATGAGGGAAAATACAGGTAAGAGACTTAGGCAGCGTGGTTCAAAAAGTGGAATTTCGTGACTATAGTTTTAGGACAAAGACAAGTCTTTTCTTCTTCTTCTTCTTCTTCTTCTTCTTCTTCTTTCTTTACATGTAACACGCTATACTGCAAGTTATGCAGATAAAACATTCACCATAAGAGTCACAAGCAGCCCTTAAATTAAAAGCCAATGTGTTCTTTTTTGTTTTTGTTTTTGTTTTTGTTTTTTTTGTTTTTTTCCAAAATGTTAATCCTTAAAGTAATATTATTAACCTACCGACGATATTTAGAGTAATTTTGGTTCGTAGAATTGATCCTCCAGTGCTGCTATGACAACCGTCATCGTCTGGAAAATAAAATTTAAGGCGTCATCAGACTAAAAACTCGAGCAATTCAAATAACAAAGCTTAGGATCTGCTGGTAACTATACTGAGGACGGACCCTGGATAACACTCTACTTTACATCAGTGTGATTGTAAATATGTGCCTGTAAGTCTACAAGGCAGTAAGAAATGGACAGAAAATATGGTTGTCTGTCTAGCTGTCTGGCTGTCAGCCAAACTTCTAAAGGCAACAAAGGTTAGAATACTTCCAAATCTATTATGTACAAGGTTGGGATCTATTTGAAAGCACGCTGTAAAAAAAGCGCACGTTCAATGCTGTACTTCTCTAGCTTGATAGAACAACAGTACTAGCACAAGCTGTCGACGTAAAGGTGAAGCAAGCAAAGAGAGTGTGCTTTTTTTTTTTCCTTTTAGTGTTTTCTAGGAGAAATGGAAACATTTCCTGGTTTTAAGATCGAGTCATGCAAACACTCGCGAAAGTTTGGGAAAAACATTTTTAGAAAGCTGTGGAAACACTCGCCTATAAGGCTCGTGTTGCTACACTCAGAAATGTCTCTGGATTCTTCAAACGTTATGCTACTTCGCCATACCACCTGAACGTTTTCGCTTACTGGGGACCAAACCGACCCCAGAGCACTTGACCTCCACATTTTCAGCCTTGCACTTGTCTTTAAGTGCGGAGTGACAGACCTCGTTGAAGAAAGTCTCGTTCAAAAGCTGGATAAAGTTCTGTTTTATTTGTGCCTGAACTTCTGGTGTAGTACAATTGCCATAGTAGTAGTTCAAATCCATTTCCGTCTTGACAGCGTAAGCGTGATATATTTCTACAAAAGGTTTAATGGACAAAAAAAAGTTAGTTTTCTTCCTTACATTATCAGCGGGTCTGAGTGGGGCTTAACTGATCGCAGAGAATACATGGGTCCAAATTTGTGAAAGTCAGTTGAACAAAATGACCAGTTTTTTAACTGATGGTTGAGATCCTAGATTAACTGATAACCTGGAAATCACCTCCATCCTGACCGAATTTATGGCTTGATAAATATTGACAGGAGAAAACTAAACAAACTTAACGTTTTTCGTATTTTTGTCTGCTTTCTATTTCATGTCAATTACTGAACTAATAAGTACAATGAGCACATTTTTTCATGTTTTGTAAGCAACCATTTGGCGCGAAAATATGCCCGGATATCTGCCCTCGGACGTTATTAGAAGCGAACATTTGTCCGAGAGCGAAACTCGAAGAAATCTGCGAGCCACGAGGAGAAGATAATGTATAGGGAAAAAATAATATGCAGGGATAATTTTTGGAGTCAAATGGAGGATACTGTGTTTATTATCCTTCAATACATATTTTTTTTTTGTGATACACGGGATCTAATGAAAATTAGGGAATATCACTCGGATATTCCTCAGTTTTAGACGAGGGATATTTAGTCACGCGACGCGTTAACACCAATTGCATGCAAGCGAAAATATCTACTGGATTAAAATCAGTGCTCAATACTCAAGTAAATCGGGGAGCTTCACACCCAGAGAGCCCTACTTCCGTGAGATTTAACTTCTTTGTGTATAAGACGTCATTAATTGGATCCACTATCTTGGAGTCCACTGCATCGTTAGGTCCTCCGTAAATGAAATAAACCAGTACAAAAGTCTCAACCCATGCAGGAATATACTTAGAGTAACAATCCAAAGTTACCGAGGAGCTGAATATCATTCAAACCAAAAAGTATGTGAGAAAATTGTCAAAACAAAAATCAGAAGAATGTCAAAGCAGCTACATCTGTGGACGGCTTTTCACATACAAAGACGTCCCCCACACATGTAGATGAGCGATTACGAAGAGGACCTGGTAGATGGCTTTTATGTGATTTCTGTTATTGTAGTTTAAAAATTGAAAACGAATGCAAACAATAATTTACTCACTTGTACAGTCTGGGAAACGATTTGTTGGCTTCCAAGCTCCTGATGCTCCGCAAACCCACACACTCGAAAGCAAAGGCTGAGCAAAGTCCCACTTTTTGTTACAAGAAGGTGAACAGATCGAACCCATTATCCAGTCATCACAAACCTTTGCGCCCCCTTTAGGAGGTGACAGGTCACTGCATTTTGTCGCTGAGTAAAGAAAATTACGAATTTCAGCGTGTTATTGTTCTTTTCTTTTGTTTGTTTGTTTGTTTTTTTCTTGGTTTGTTTTGTTTTGTTTTTTGTTTGTTTGTTTGTTTGTTTGTTTGTTTTCTTTTTAATACACCCATATGGCCGGGCTGCTTTCGTTTCTAGAGTACTGTTCGACATTGCTTGTTAGTTCTGTTTTAAAAGAGGAACCTTTCATAAACATTAAGGGTGCGTTTCTTTGGGAAAATACAAGATTGGATTCTTAAATCTGAGAATAGAATTGCATTTTTTTTCCTAAACAGATTAATCGAGGATCACTCGGATCATGATGCATCAAAAAGAACTGAAAAATCCTTGCCCAAAGGTGAATTATTCTGTTCATTTCATGCAACACAACCTGATCCCACTGATTTTGGATTAACCTGTTTAGAATAGAGACGCAAAATCCGTCTTCGGATTTAAGAATCCAATCTTGAATTTTCCAAAAGAAACGCGTCCTTAGTTTATCACAGCACAGCGTCTTTTGCAGAGTGCAGATACAGACAACTTTCTGCGAATGGACGGAATGCTGAATAGGTCATAAAGAGGATAAAACAACTCGACAAGCAAGTTTAACTTTTAAAAGACCCTAGAGTTTGGCTGGTTTAAGCTACTGAGCGGTATTTACGCATTGCACAGAACGTTTTTACAACTTTTAGATACTTGGTGTTTTTATAGTTTATGAAAATTAGGTTTTATATCTTAAGTTACTCCTTTGCTACTTACGTTTAACTGTGAGTGTAAACTGACAGACGGCAGGCTTGTTTTTGGGATTATTATCGTAGGCTATGCAATGCACATTCCAGGTCCCCCAATAAAATTCAGTCCCACTTTGATGACTGCATGTTATCATTAATGGACTATTGCTGTTGTCTTTAAACTGAGGGTTGTTCCACGTCACTACTGTTCTCATCGTCGTAGCAGTAATTTCTTGGTCTGGAGGGCAGTATACAATCTGGGGACCTGAATTATCTGTGACGAAAATAAATAATTGAGTTGTGCCAGGGAAAGGCTGTATCTAAAGAGTAAATCCTATTATCTTGAGATCGTTCTACCGAACAATTTGCCATTCTTACAGATATTATACACTGGGGGTGGAGAGGGAGTAAAGAGTGATCCGTCTTTACTCTTAGACCGACGTAGGATTGTTGGCAGCGGACAGAGTGTAGGAGTACGATTTCCTACTTGTTGGTCCAGACAGGGATGAGGACACGATAACAGCACTCAATTTCGGGGCAAGAGAAAGTTACTCGATGGCCAGTTCCTTGTGTGAGACGCGCCTACAGGTAATCATGGTAGCTGCATTCATCCACAATACCCAGTCGAAGATGATGAATACAACTACCATGATTCCCTGCAGGCACGTCTCACACGGGGGATTGGCTATCTGATAGAATTCGCCATACAATTGGCAAAGCCTTTTTCAGACTCACCTTCTAACACAACTGTAAACGAACACTCATTCCTGTTCCCACTTGTATCGCTAGCAGTGTACACAACAAGTGTAGTTTTATTAAAGATGTGTGGTGGACTGATCCCTGAAGGAATAACGGTTACGTTTGGTGATAGCTTGCTGTTGTCCAGCGCGACGGGCTCGGTCCAGTTTACCAATGCTGTAGAGTTTACACTGATGTTTGCACGAATGTCTGCGGGACAGCTCATAAACGCAGGCGGAGTGACATCTGTGAGAATATACCAATAAAATAAGGTAGCGCGTTAATTTAAATGCTATAGAAATCAGTTGAATGGCTGATTTGGTAAAAGCCGCGTTTCTATGATTCTGAGGGGACAGGGGAGCGTTTTCTATCTGTTTAGTTCTTGTTTCTATAGAAATATTTCTGAAATTATGGGGGAGGGACATTTCTTCCGGTCAAATCGAACATCCGTTTGTGCATGCTTGGAATATAGTTCTACAAGGCTGGGATGAAGTTCTGATTGACATACAAAATCCGCGGATAAGAAGGTTTTTCAAATAGACATTGATTATTATTTTACCAGTGGAAATTACTGTAAAGTATTGGTTAGGATAGAACTATATTTAGACTTACACACATCCATATGTAAAATAATGCTATTTTTCAGACTCACCTTTCAACACAGCTCTAAATGAACACTCTTTCTTGTTCCCACTTGCATCCCTTGCAGTGTACACAATAAGAGTAGTTTTATTGAAGATGTGTGGTGGGCTGATCTCTGCTGGAACAACAGTAACTTGTGGTGGTAGATCGCCGTTGTCCAGGGCGACGGGCTCGGTCCAATTAACCAATGCTGTGGCATTTGCATTGATTTTTGCACGAATATCTGAGGGACACTTCATGAACACTGGTGGGGTAACATCTGTAGGAATAAATCAATAACTAGTGAGACAATCTCAGACAGCGCAGAGAGCAGTTTAGAGCTTTGATTTTAGGTTGGACCTCGTTCATTTTTAAATTGAGTAATACGTTGAAGTAGCAAACGTGTCAACTTTACGTTTGTAATTTAATACTTTTGTTTGCACAGATATGTAACATGATATTATACCTTTTTTGTCAAAAACGCACTTAAGATGTATTTATTTATTCACTGCTGAGCCAAATTTCAGAAAGTTAAAATGTCTGATGAAAAATGGAAAAAGAACGATTTTGTTTTATTTTGAAACGCAAATTTTCTTCTCGCATATAAACAAAACCAAATTCAATTTCCAGAGAGTCTCGGAAGAGGACATTCTTCATACGGTTGCCACCCTTGCCACCCACAATTATATCGATTAATACAATTGTGAAGCGTTTCAACGAGAAGTATGGACGGTTAACAGCGCTACGCGACAGAGATTATACCCTACATAGGTGAACGAATCCCCTCGAGTATTGATAAAATAAATTTGCGTTTTGAGCAGGTGCCACGAGGCCTCGCAAATTTGAAAAGTAATAAGAAGTTTTTAAATAGACATAACTGATTATTTCACCCACAGAAATTACTGTGAAATATTTGTTATGATAGAGCTTTGCATTTAGACTTCCCACACATTCATAGGTGAAATAGTGCTACTTCAGGCTTACAACATAATTTAGACTAAGCACAATCGTCCAATAACGTTAATTGATACTGTACATGTATCTGGCCCGGCTGGCAGTCGTGTTACCTTCTACCGGAGTTTAAAGCCGAGGAGAAACGCTACAAAAGTAACATGTACTTGAGCTGGGCCACACTGTTTTATATGGAGTTGGAAACGACACTTGATGCATCTAAATTACTACCTCAGGTGGTATAATATTTAAATCTATCTCGGTCAAGATATGATCTATATAGCTAATATCGCTTACCAAGGCATTGTAAAATCGAAGATTCATTTTTGCTCCACTTTCCATCGTTTCCACAAAGAATCGTGGTAACTCCACCGTTCCCAAGGAAACGATCTTTGCATTCGAAATGGCAGACCGTTCCGCTGACCGGGAGAGACGTGCACATGCGCGGATAAATGAAGCCATACCGAGGCGCACTTAGAGAAGGACATGACCGTACTGAAAAAAATGATAAATAAGTAAATAAATAATCAATATAATAATAATAATAATAATAATAATAATGATAATATGCTGAGAGTAGATTAGTGTTTTATGACTTCGACAGAGTTTGCAGCCACATATTTGACGGCTCTGCGCCAATAACAGCAACGTGCGCTAAGACGTAACAAAAAAACTGGCCCTTAATTAATGGAGAGTTTTAAAGTCAAAAATGGGACGAAAGGCTTGAACCCGTTCATAACTTACTTTTACAGACTAGAACCGATTTGTCCCAGTACCCTTTAATGTGGCCCGGCTTGTGAAGGCAGGTAAGGGTCTCGGATCCAACCAAATTGTATCCATCGTCGCAGCTCATTTTACATGTGGAGCCATAGCTGTTGTCACAGTCTCCCACTAGAAAGCCATTCAATGGAGGGAGCAATGTTTTGCATCGCAAAACTAAAGAACAAAACGGACAAAAGGACGCGTGACGACCATTTATTGCATTGCCAACGGCATGGCCACTATAATTTTGTATGGTATCTTTCAGATGTAGAGCGCATAATGTTGAATGCCTGGATATCGTTCGACATTACCCGACATATTGCATTGACGCGTTTATCTTAGAGAAAATATTGAAACTATCATGAGACCAACAATGATGCATAAACCCTTGGGAAGGGTGTTATTTCATTAACAGAGTTCTTGTCCAGGAATGAATGTAATGACTCTAGAAAAAGCCTTTTGTCCTTGCTTTTCACGCCTGTTTCCAAACTGCTCGCATAATTAGAGGGTATGTCGTAGCGAGCGGTTTCGGCATGCTATTTTACCGCGGAGCCGACATTCCCATTCGTTCCAGGCTTGTGCTTAGCACAAGCCTGGAACGAATGGGAATGTCGGTTCCGCGACTTTTTCTAGATTCATTACATTCATTCCTAGACAAGAACTCTGTTAATGAAAGAGCACCCTTCCCAAGGGTTTGTGCATCACTGGTTTCCTCCCCAAGGGGCAACGAACAATGACGTCTTAGCCACATATTTGCATTCCGCGACTCTTGCAGAGTACAATTCTCTGAAGAAGAACGCAGAAGGCGATCGAAAATTCAGTTTTAACGTTTTTTAGATCTGTTTCAGACTCTTTTTTTTAGAATTTTAATCATAGGCACAGATCGCTCTAACAGTTTTATTGCGAGACCATTTTGTTGTAGTGATAAGTTAATAGAGATGGTGAATTTTAAGCTCGGTAATGAAATGTGAAGGTGAATTAATCAACATGACACGAGCGTGGGACAAAGAAAAATTCTGAATCCCGGACAGGAATCGAACCCATGACCTCCCAAACTCCGGGCGGGCGCTCTATCCACTGAGCTACGAGAACTCATGGAGAGCAAGGTCATTTAACTGAGTTCATATATGATAGGTGTCCTGCATACTGCTAGGATCAACGCTATCGAATTCATCGTGAGTAATGATAAGTTAATAGAGATGGTGAATTTTAAGCTCGGAAATGAAATGTGAAGGTGAATTAATCAACATGACACGAGCGTGGGACAAAGAAAAATTCTGAGTCCCCGACAGGAATCGAACCCATGACCTCCCGAACACCGGGCGGGCGCTCTATTCACTGAGCTACGAGAACTCATGGAGAGCAAGGTCATTTAACTGAGTTCATATATGATAGGTGTCCTGCATACTGCTAGGATCAACGCTATCGAATTCATCGTGAGTAGTGATAAGTTAATAGAGATGGTGAATTTTAAGCCCGGCGATCGAAAATTCAGTTTTAACCCAAGGGTTTATGCATCATTGTTGGTCTCATGATAGTTTCAATATTTTCTCTAATTTTAAGCTCCGAGCTTAAAATTCACCATCTCTATTAACTTATCATTACTCACGATGAATTCGATAGCGTTGATCCTAGCAGTATGCAGGACACCTATCATATATGAACTCAGTTAAATGACCTTGCTCTCCATGAGTTCTCGTAGCTCAGTGGATAGAGCGCCCGCCCGGTGTTCGGGAGGTCATGGGTTCGATTCCTGTCGGGGACTCAGAATTTTTCTTTGTCCCACGCTCGTGTCATGTTGATTAATTCACCTTCACATTTTGTTGTAGTTGTCCATACAGTGACAACGAGACGCTTCCGAAAAAAAAAAATGTTCAATTTAAAAACCTGTGGATTCTAAGAAGCCCTTCTCGTCTGCAAGGTGCAATTTGAGCCTGGTTGAAACTAATCAATTGCCATTTTTGCTGGACTCGGATGGGTGTTTTACCTCTACGGGACTAATTTTAGCTTACCTTCCAGTGTGACGTGAAATTTGCAGATTCTGTAATTCCCTGCTGCATCACTTGCGTTGTAAATAACCTCGTGTCGTCCTTGGTAGAATCTGTTCCCGGTTGGCACACCATATTCAGTCACATTCGGTACCACGCCAGAGTTATCAGTTGCAACAATTGGTGCCCAGTTTATTATGGTGTAGTTTCTCCCCCTGTCTGCATAGCGTTTGATGTCTTTTGGGCAAGTAACGCCAAAAGATGGTCTTTCCACGTTTGCAGGAATTTAAAGATTATTAAATTAGACATTTGAAAAAATATCGAGGTCTTCAGCTAATTAGCTGATGAAGAAGACTCAGCGGTTTCAGCAGCTCAGCGAGAAGCCCATTAAAAGAACCTTTCATCAATAGTTTATAACATAGATGGAAGTATAAGGAAAGCTAAGCGAAATGGTCATTTTAATGACGAAATTTTAACCTGGAACATTTTGCCTTGTTATACGTCTTGCAAAGACGAAGAAACAACAAAAAAATCTTCTTGAAAGGTAAACAAACCTTTGCAAAAGGAAGTGCTGTTTTTTGACCACTGACCATCACTAAGACATGTGACTATTGGCTCTCCATGCAGTCTGTAGCCTTTGGAACAAGAAATGTGGCATGTAGTGTCGTACTGAGGGGAATTTCTGCAAGAGCTTGGTGTCACCTGACCATCTGTTGGAGCTTGAAGAGACTTACAATGGACAACTAGCGGGAAAAAAAAAAAAAAAAAAGAAAAGAAAATTTCCTTATTCAGCGAAAGCTTTCAGCATTTTCTATACCAAAAGGTATTTGCGCACTTCTCTGTATGAAACTGGGAAATTCAAACAAATCCACTCAGAAATCGTGCGGAAAAGGATTGTTCTCGTTCAGTCTTTTTTTTTTTTTTTTCGTTTGCTAGTTTCTATAACTAGCTGTCAAAGACTAAACAAAACAAACAAACAAACAAACAAACAAACAAACAAAAAACGAGCAAAAACATAAAGCGAATGCAAGCCAATCCAGCTTCCATGCACTTTTGGTCAGCTAACGACATTTGACTGAGATATGAAGACCAATTTCCAGGTATCAAGAAAGTTTGATCTGTTACCCATCAACGTAACTGTAGTTTGTAAAACCTAGTTGCAACTACTTATGCTTTGTACTTCTTTCTCTACCTTGACAGTACGGTTCCTCGCCAGACCAGGTGCCATTTGCTAGACAGACCGTCTCCGTCGAGCCGTTAACCCGGCGGTAGCCACGGGCGCAATATAAAAGACATTTATCACCAAACACGTTGTACAAGGAACTGCCTCCGCAGCCAGACTGAATGCTGTGAGGTGGTGGAACGAGTCGAGTACACTTAGCCACTAAGAGAAGATAAAATAAGGCGACCTATTACTTTGTGCACTTGAAAGACTTACGAGCTAGAAAGATCAACTCGAGTCGAGCACACCTGAACAAAATGATGAGGAAAAAAATTATTTACGTTTAACTGAATAACCTATTACTCTGTGCGCTTAGAGTTAAAAATATTACCTTTTAATAATAATTTAATAATACCGAAAATATGAGCCACTACGATGTCAGCTGCTATTAATATTGCAGAAGGCTGTAAACCATTTATTTTCAAGCCGGTGCTTTCGGCTTCGCTGTAAACGACGATGGTTCTAGTTGCAATTCCTTATGGCATGGAAAATCAAAGTTATTTACTGAAGAAATAGAGAATAACGCTTCTTTACTCGGCACAAAGACCAACGTGCGTAGAAATGTCAATTACTTAATCAGGATTTATTACGAAGGTCGTTAAAAAAAAAAAACAGCAAATTAGGTAATTCTAACAAGTGAATATCGTGAATCGCTATTTTATTTTCCTTTATATTTTTCTTTTTGCCAAAATACACAGCGTACATAACAAAAAAAAACAAAAAAAAAACAAAAAAAATATGGGTTCTGACATCAGCTCCAAAATTATGTTAATTACATACCTTCACATTTTGTCTCATTGCCTGTCCACACCCCCTTTGATGTAACTGGATCTTTCTCGCAAACTTTGCGGCCTGAGCCATTGATGGTGTAACCATCGTGACAAGCGAAGGAGCATTCTGACCCGTACTGATTGTCTTTGGTACACTGTAAGGCGCCGCCAGCTGGAGCATACAACGTAGGCAGGCATCGGACTACTAAAAAAGGCAACAATAGTGCAAAATTCAAATTTGAAAACGTTATTTAGTACCTGAACACGAATGATATACTTAAAGAGCTTTCGCGCGAAAGCATGATATCTTTACGCGTGTTATGTCATACGAGAAAAGATCACTGTTGCTATGGTTGCATAACAAAAGCGCCTTTCACAAAAAAAGGCAAATTATGTGGTATTTCATTGGCGTTTATATAGTAAATAGAACATTACATGGCTGCTTGGAGAGACACAATTTCTCTTCTCGTTTTGACAAAAATATATATTTTCCAACACGTGAACGGAAATTTCGTATCTTCGCGCTGCAATATAATATCCTCTATTTAACTGATTAATGGCATGGAATATAAAGACAAGAGCAAATGTTTTAAAATCTTCCTAATTCAGCTTTCAGTGGTAAAAGAACCCCCTAAAAACCCTCAACGGAGCTGTACATACATTCTTTTAAAACACGTCACTGACAAGCTATTTAATAGGTAGGGCTGATCAGTTCAGAGCTGACATTTAAATGGCTCGATCACAATCAAACTGTTATATGATTAATCAGATATTTGAAACAAATATTCTCGATTATAGAGTCTATTCCAATCTCTGCGTAGGGATGGAGGGGGAAGGGGATGGGGCATGCGCAAATTACCTAAAACGAAGACCTTGACTTTGCATTCGGCAACGTTCCCTGTTTTGTCTGAGGCCAAGTACCGGATGTTGTGTTCCCCAGCGGGGAAAGTGTCCCCAGGTAGTTTCCCATAGTGTGTTATGTTGGGAATGAAGCCAGAGTTGTCTGCAGCTCTAGGGTGAGACCACGTGACTTGTGTGGACTTTACTACAATATTTGATGGACAGTTTGAGAACAATGGTGCTGAGACATCTGTAAACGAAAATGATATATTCTTTAAAATAAGAAAAAGACGCCGTTAATCAGCCTTGACTGTTATAACTAAGATTAATAAAGCCTGATCGGCATCATAAACAGCATCAACAAAAACATTACCACTTCCTCTCCTTCGAGCTCTACTTCTTCTTCCTCTACCTTCTCCTCCCCTCGTCGTCCTTCACCTCATCATTATCGTCATGAACAACAACAACAACAACAACAACAACAACACGTTCTTTCTAGCTAAGAAGAAATAAATTGAAATCTAAATAACTTAAATACCTGAGAAATATAACTCTCAAGAAGATTTCTCCAGCTTGCGCTCTTTCCGGCATTTTAAATACATTTCATTCAACCACAACTTATCATGTTAAACTTCTCTAATATTAAAGGCTTCATAATTCGCTTGATAAAGCTCTGCGTTTGAAACATTACGCTTCATAATACGTCTTCCTATGTCGTAAGTTGAGTTTCGTAAAGTTAGCGGCTCACCTTTGCACCAAGGATTTCCTAGTGGAGACCAGGTCTTCTGCTGGTTACAAGTCTTCAGACCAGGTCCATGGTGTTGATACCCGCTCTTGCACGTGAATCGGCAATCCGTTGCGTAATGAATGACAGCGCTTACATTAGTGCAGAATGAGGGGGTTATGTCCAGTCCTTCCGATGGAATGGTAATTGGACGACAGGTGATTGCTGTAAGGGAACAAAACACAGCTTACAAGTCTTACACCAAATACAGTGGTTTTCAGTTAGGTGTGGAAAGTAATCGGTCAACTACTTTGGTTTTGGTTTTTGTCTTACTACGTTTTAAGGATGGCTAAGTAGTCTAATTACCCGGCAGTGAAGCCTGGGTTTAAATTTCGGCTCTCTCTTTTTTTGTTTTCCTTTCGTTCAGTCACAAATCGCCATCTGGTCTCTAAGGCGCATGCGTCACCCGTGCATGCGTACAGCACATGAAATTTGGAGAAGTTGTCGTCGTGAAAAGTTAGCACGGATTCTATGATTTCTAGGGCGATGATATCACATACAAACGAACACATCGTTTGCGGTAGACCAACACTAAAGGACGTTATGCGTTTTCGGAACAGGTCGGTCTGCAATCCCTACGAGAGATCAATTTACGAGCGAACATTTTGAGTGAATTTATCAAGAATCATGTTATACCAAAGGAGCTATCAACCGGGGCTATCAGCTCTTCAATTTGATAAATAATATCTTCAGAAGCGTCATCGTATTTTTAGACGTGATCGTGAACCAAGTAGAATCCTAGCACGAACTCAAGAACGTCCAAGCAGCAAGAACAGGTTAGAGAATTTGTTTACCAATGTATCTGTTCGAGTACACCAAAGTAAAATGCTCTGAGAAACTTCGTAAAGTATAATAAAGTTAAAATCTCGAGCTAAACGATATTCTCTCGTTATTTTCTTGTAACATAGTTATGTCTTTACAAGAATAACACGCATATAGCGAATTATTGTACATTTAAGCTGAAAGAAACTAATGTATGTTGACCCCAGCAAAACAATTATTGACTTGCACTGTCACGCAATCCTGACGCAATAAAAAAAGATTATTCGAAAACCATTTTGTGGATAAAGTCAAGAAATTGTGATGTTATAGGAGATTAATAAAGATGCACTTCTCTAATTTTTAAGTCCGTATGTTCTCCCAAACCTCCGCGGTACACCAACATTGCGGCGGGAAAATAGTGTAAACATCTGGAACTTACGTTTGCTATCTAGGCGACTGATTATCTGTACTGAACAAACAAGCATTTCCATGAGCCCTTTTTCTAATACTTTAACTTTTGAATGGGCTAAAACTCACGAGATAAGTATATGTTTTTTCGACAAACGCGTTCGTAGCTCTGTGTCGCGCAGCACCATAATTCTGAAATTCAGTGTCTCGCTCGCTTGGGAAACGCAAAAAAAGAAAAAAAGAAACAATAACAACAACGACGACGATGACGATGACGACAAAGGCTAAGGAAAATAAACTGAAACGTTTATAGGCTGATATAAAGGCCTTGACTCAATTCACGCCCTAAAGGCCTGCAAACGAGTATCAAGCTATTAGTCGATTCCAAGAAATGCAATCAAAGGCAGGATATCTTGAGCACATCGATTCGATTGAATTTCGTACGACTTCAAATGCAGAACATTTAGCTCAACTGCAATTTAGCTAGTGCTTCTCAGTATAACGACTGCCTGAGTGCACGCAGCAAAGCTTCTAGTTGATAAGTAATTATTAGTTGTTTTTTTTTTTTACTTTTTTTGTAGTATTAGGGGGTCAGAGGGCAATTGGCACGCAAGTTCTGTTTCTTTCCCCCGTCACAGCTTTATTTTAACTTAGATTTTCTGACTCATTGTATACTATCATTGACGACGAATTCATTAAACAAAAACTTAAACCCAAGTAATTGGTTTGGTTCTGGTATAACGACACTGAGTTGAAAACCGCTCTAAGTCACAATGAGACATCTTAAGCCTGGAAGCCTGATAACATCAAAATTTGTCAATAGCTCTTGTTAGTTAATTTTGGCCTGTAAAGGTAACTGCCAAATAACAAACCAACAGGAATGTAAGTTCGAAAAGATTGAAAATGGAGAGGAGATTGTTTAATTTATTTCAGATAGATACATCGCTGATCCACAAAAGGTGGTAAATCTTCACACTGAGAACAAGTAATATTGATCAAGTGGCTGAGATTGTAACCTAAGAAGATTTGATATTTGGCAAAAACAAATAGTAGAAAGGTTAATGAAAACAAACAACAGTTAAAAAAAAAAAAACTTCGCTTTTCGCTTTTTGAATCTGCTTTTAACAATATTTTTTTTTTAGATCTACATCGTTGAAAACCAGCAATTCTGTTGCTCAGTCATAAATGTACGTAAAAAACACTCTCCTTACGTTTGCACTGAATTTCGGTTCCACTCCACTCTCTTGATTCCAGACAAGTTCTTTTCTGTGATCCCCCAACAGCCTCATATCCCAACATGCAACTAAAAAAGCAGGATGTGCTGTAACTAGAGTTAGGACCACCGCAGCCGTTCCCAGACTGAATGGCGTGATCGGGAGTATTGAGAGATGGACAGCGGATAGCTACGGCAAAAAATCAGATCATTGATGAGAAAGTGCCAGAGCTACATATAGAAAGCAAGAATAAACACAATAAGTAAAGAACGGCTCCTCTTTTTTGGGGGAGTGGTGGTCTAATAGCCCGAGGGGGTACTCCCGGAAAAATTGGGTGGGGGCGTGCGGCCCGCTTCCCAAAACCCGTGCCCTATTTATGACCAAAATATGGGATTTTCTTTACCCTATGTATGACCTGGCCAAAAATTCGATATCTTATATATGACCTGACCCTTTAATGAACACCCTGTCTCAGACCTGCTCTATATGTAATTTGCTTCCTAGATCAGACCGACGTTAAAAACAGTGTCAATTCAAGACTAGAGTGCAAAACCCTATACCCTATTTATGACCAAAATGGCCAAAATCGATACCCTATTTATGACCAGAACGGCTGAAAAACCATACTCTTCGGTGCTGCACATAGCTGCATAGCCCATGTAAGGGAGTAGCCCCTTGGATGGAGGTGGGGGGCTTACAGCTATTACGCTGGACCTTCAGTTCGAAAGATCTGAGTTTAAGCCCTGGCCAGGACACTTTACTGTCACAGTTCCTCTCTGCATTCAGGAACATAAAATGAGTACCGGCGAATTATAGTGTTATGGCAACCTGACGGAATTCTAGAGAGTAAAGGGCAATGGACTAGCATCCCATCCAGGGGGAGTAGAAATACTCCTAATCGCTTCCGGAACTATGAGTCAGTTTTGCTAGAGAAAGGTTGAAAATCACGTTTGGGATAGACTTTTACAAACCAGTTATACGGCCAGCGTTTCAGTACTAATCATTTCAAGTTGTCTCTTATTTACTGACTGAATCAACTAACATCCCTTAGCTTTTTATTGTCCGTTCAACTTGCAGAGATTTTGAATAGGTGACGTGGAAATTCGAGATTTGCCTGATAATTATTTTAAATACCGTGAATGGTGTAAATCTCTAATTGGTCGAGCTTTCTTAGGATTACCCATTTTTATATGACTGAGGAAATTACCCACGCTTCTGCATCAATCTGCAGTATAATGCAAATTACAAATTGACGATAAATCGGCCTACTCCTCCAGTCAATCACAACGAAGTAATTTTTCAGTCAAACAAGGGAGGTGGGAGATTGGAGGCGCGATGGCCTCAGAGTTAAAGGATTGCGCGGTCGTCCATCATTCTCGTAATATCGAAAAGGAAAATGGGTATAAAGATATCACTCTTCGTTACTGGAAAACTGAAGAAAAGTGGGGGAGTAATAAGTAAACAATCTTCTGAGCCTTTTCTTTTAATTTTGTGAAGCAGCTAGTGAAAAGAGCTAAAATTGTTCAGAATCCAACTGTAGCATCAAAACTGTAGCATCAAAGTATGTGTTCCATGCAAACTCTCTTAATTGTGCTGCGTGGTTTTGCATTACCAGCCACAAGACATAACCTTGGTAACTTACTTAAACATGAAGTTGTATTTCCTGTCCATTGGATCACATTTGTCCCTGCTATTTTGTCGCACTTTCTCTCAATAGATCCTCTCAATTCATACCCCCTGTAACATGCCAATCGGCACACACTTCCATAGACATTTCCACAGGCCACATTCTCCAATCTGCCGTTTACAGGTGCCGACAACACAGAACATCGAAGAGCTAAAAAGGAAACTAGGTGATGTGAATTGGCCGTCTTAGGGCATTCGATTTTAGAAGCGATTAATTACGACGTTTAATTACTCAAATAGTTTAAGGCCTGGGTCAAAGGCTTTTACCGGTTGAAAAAATGTATTAGTTATATTTCTGAAGGCATAAATGGCAATGGAACTAAATTTAGCACACAGTTAGTTTTTAACGTCCTGAACATTTTTAAGCAGAATTAGTGCTTCTGACAAGTCACGTGACATGTCACGTGACGTTTAGCGGAAAATAGCCATTGTTTGAGGATTTGGTGGCAGTTTTTAGTAATATCATCCAAAACGAATGCGTTTTAGGTGCGGTTCAATTATTTCCATACTCTCATGTTTAGAATGACCATCCCTCTTTTTGCAGAAAAATTTTAGAGGCTCAAAGGTCGTTTTTTTCCACAAAATTCGACTTTTCATTATTTATGTCTTCTAAAAACGACAGTAAGGAAAATCATTGAAAGCGTTGATCATTAAAATGAAATTTCGTCACCAGTTCGCCCAGTTACCAATTTTTAACAAAACGATCACTTGACACATCACGAGATCAAAATAACATGTTAAGGCAAAGCAGGACGCTGAGTTTTATAACCAGGGAAAAATTTAGCTTGGATTCACAAATATAACAAGAGATATAGCTTCCCAACCATAATTTTTGTTTCTAACCTTGAACGCTAACTTGGAAGTAGCAGAGATTCGTGTTTCCTGACGGATCTGTAGCAGTATAGATTACGGTATGATTTCCCTCAGAAAACACGTGTGGTGACGTCATTTTCGGGGACATAGTAACACTAACTTGATCATTATCTGTAGCTGTAACTAGTCCCCAGGTCACTGTGGCTGAAGTTTTCCCCTCATCCGCAGAAACACTTTGTGCAGATGGACACGTGTCGCGAAACGAAGGTGCTTCATTGTCTTTAAACAGAATAACAATATTGGATTTAATTGCATTTAACTTGACTTATAGCCAGTGACCCATCTTTCAGGCAGCAGTCATCAATCACAGTCATTTAATTTCTCAGTCACTTGGTGACTTGGTCACTCAGTCCCTCGTTCCCGCGTTTTCTCGATCACTCGATCACTTACCCTGGTTACCAAAGGGTTTTCAGCGGACGAAAATACCTCGCTGCAGCGATTACATTCGCGGTAGACATGACGCATCTGGTCTGGTTTCAATCACATGGCTTTCGCAGGAATAAGATCTGAAAATCGCGCTCTGCTCCAGAGGTTTTTTGCGCGGGTCACAATAGAGACACTACTGACACCGGAAACCGCGCAAGAAAAACCTCTGGCACCCAGGATATCAGGCACTCGGCCACTCGTTAACTCGGTCACTCGCTCACTCGCTCACTCGCTCACTCGCTCACTCGTTCACTCGTTCACTCGCTCACTCGCTCACTCGCTCACTCGTTCACTCGCTCACTCGTTCACTCGTTCACTGTTTGTCGGTTGTCCCACTCTCACTTGACAATTACGTCGGCTAAACTTTTTGTTAAAGTTTGTTTTAAAAAACATTTTATCGCAGTTTTGTATAGTTAAATATGATTTAAACATGTATGTCATAATACCCTCGATGTCGAGGTTTTCACGATACGATCGTTCTAACGGCATTTTCTTCCATCTCGTGCTATGTTTTATACCTGACTACGCAGCATCACGCAACGCGTTTCTCAAAGCTGTATAATCGAAAGATTTACCTTGGCAGTGAAATCCACCTTGAGTCCAGAAACCGGCGTCACACTCGTTTGACCCAGGCCCATTGCGTGTGTAGCCTGGATTGCACTCGTAGGAACATACTTGACCATGGAGAGGTTTTGTTTTACAAATATCAGGAGTGATCTGACCATTGTCCGGGGCACTTAAGGCTCGACACTTGCGCCCTGAAAAAGAAGCCATTAGTAAGTACTGAAATATCAAAAGTTGATTATTTCAAAAAAAATATTTTCTTGCAAATGTTTTCTTTCAGCGAATCATTAATCACAAACATTTGCGCTGTTAGCTATAAATATTTCTTTATGATGTGGCACCTCAATGGCCTCCGAGAAAGAAAAAAAAGTCAAAATGACCACATTGCATTCTTCATTCATTTCGCCAAGTATTTAAAGAAGTGCAGTTTACTATATCCAATTTTGAGGGGCACAAATTGTACTTTACAGAGAAAAAACAAATCTTGCCCTCACGGACTGTTTAAGCTTCGGTTACCAGTAAAGCGACACTTACAATCGTTGACCTACACTTCTGGCCTCGAATTTCGAGATAATTCAGGAAATTACCCATACTAATTACTAACAATATTTTCTGAGTTGTTTTCCTCTCCAAAACCCATTTTCAGGATTTTTGAAATCAATCTAAATTTGTTCTAGTACCTTGCCATTTCGAAGCGAAATTACCTGAGCAAAAATCGTCATGCAAGGCTACAGGTTTCCCAAGCTCTGAAAATGTGCGTCTGCTTACATACAGTAGCACTGGGATTACGCGACAACCGAAATATAAGGATGTGTGTGTTTATTTGATTTTCGTGCAGTTCTAGGCTATAGGCCGATTTATGGCCACTTAGGAAGTTTTCAGTTCCACTATATATCGGACTAGAAGAAAGCAGTGGAATTGAAAACCACCTAAATGACCGAGAACTCGCAGTTGACATAAATAAGCACAGTTACTTAAGATACTGTGAACTAGCCCTTTAAGATTGACTTGTGTCGTTATTTTAAACCCCGGTTTCCTCCATCAGTCACAGCTACACATGGACGGCTATGGGCACTGGCGTGCTTGAAGGCGTGAAAGCCTTTCTTCAATATGAAAGGTCACGATATTTTTGATCACCGAGAATCGGGGCTTGATCGACTTTTGTTAGCACCTAAGCCAAGCAGACCAAAAAAATTCTTATTTACTTGTACAGTGTGCGGTTGTACTAGGATTCCACTTTTCATCAATGCCACAATCAAAGCTTGAAGGTCCATGTATTTTAAATCCATGTTTACACGTGACCGCGCAAGGAGTCCCAGAATCCACCTGCAAATTACTCCTACAATGTGGCGATATCTGTCCATTGCTTGGAGGCAGCAAGACCCTTGTGTCACAGGTGGTTCCTAAAAAAGGTAAAGAAAACTATCAATACAAGTGAATGCATGAAAGACCATATATATTATTTAAACTGCGGAGAAAGATATGAGGACATGATTGATCATCGCAGTTACATACACAACTTAAGCAGTTGTGAAATTAAAACCTGAAAAAAATTCAGGCATGAACGGGATTCGACCCCATGACCTCTGCGATACCGGTGCAGTGCTCTACCAACTGAGCTATCAAGCCAACTAGGAGGTGAGCATGTTGTGAGTTCGTTATATACCCGTATGGTGAAGAATGCAAGTGAACATATGAAAGATCATATCAGGATTTAATTTCACAACTGCTTAAGTTGTGTATATAACTGGGATGATCAATCATGTCTTCAAACCTATCAATATCAACTTCATGTTTTGCACCCAGTTAACACTTTGGAAAGACTTTTCTTTTTGCATCGCAGAGAGAAGCGCGGTGGACAAATGGTTAATACTCCCAGTTGCTTCATGTAAAAGACACTAGCTGGGAGAAGCTACGATAGTATGGAATACTTGGCATAGCAAAAACTATAATTTATCTCGCCAAAAAGTTATTGGTTTTCACTACGATAATTAGATGTCGATAGTTAGCACCTTTTGTTACCAAATTTTCTCAACAAAACGCCCTTGTAGAGAGCACGTTATTGCGTCTACCTAATATGTTGCTTATATCTCTGTCTATGCGCCAGGGAAAACCACTAGCCCTTAATAAAGCCCTTGTTCATGGCTAAATATGAAATGCATTGTAATGTGATCAAGGAGTATTTATCGCGACTTTCAGTGTCCATCTACTATTTACAAACACTTCTCACAAAAATGCCGGGGTCACTTACGTTCGCATCCAGTTTCGGAATAAAGCTTATAACCAGGGTAGCACGCACAGCGGCGAGAATCACCGAAGTCTATACACGTATGATTACATCCTCCATTGTCTGTTTCACATGGACTACACTTTATCCGCTTGCTTTCACCCTGGATGTTCGTGCTGCAGCCATGTCCCCCATGAGCTGGGGAAGGATTGTTACAGCGGCGGTTTCTGGTCTTAATCCCATTATCACATGGGGTTTCGAACCAGCTTGCTGGGAGCCATGAACCCCATCCGCCATGTATTGGCGCTAGAAGAGAGAAAAAAAAAAAAATTCATTTGCGCTCTTTATGTTTCAGTCTCCATCAATGAGTAGATCTTTAATAGTTAATCGTAGAAAACTAATTGTGCGCGAGAAGGTATTTTATTATGAGTCAGTGGTATACCGAGTAGTAACAAATTGATAATCAAAGGAGACCTATGGCCAAACTCGTGAATTAAGTAATCTAGAGATGAAATATGTTGGTGGACTTGCAATTGTTGGTGCATTATTAAATGCTGTCAAAAAAAGCCGTGTTTGTACCACGTAAGGTCACACTTATCTCACAAAGCGTAGGCTTTTGTTGCACACACATTACAAAGACATACGTCCAGAATAGCTAGGGTGGCAAAATTACAGCTGAATATGGAGTGGTAAAGGCTAAGGGTTCTTGGGTCACAGTCAGAGGACATGCCTGCCAACAAAAAGCCATAGAGTACTCTCTCCACACACACACACACACACGCACACACACATGTGCGCACACACACACACCCAGATCTTGGTGTTGATGTTTGTCTGCCTGCTGGGAAAATTTGCATGTATTCCAGTCGTACGAGCGTACAGACCTTTTTCATTGCATTTCACTCAAGGCTATAAGTAAGGTTTCTAACGCGACAGCACTTCTTAACCGCTTGTGTCTATATGTATTGCACGTAACATACATCAAAATAAGTAGCCTTATTTGCAAACTTTTGCAGTGTTGATCGAAAAAATCTGTTGACCTATAAATACGTGTTCCAACAAGCTTATAGGGGATTTCTTTACCTTTGGTATCTTTTCAATCAGAAAGCAAAAGTGTAAATAGAGGACAGGGTAAAAATCATTTAAGCTTATCAAAGTCAAGTATTCGGGAATTTTTTACCAAGTTTATCTGCATTTCACATCCCACTCAGAGTTCAGATCAATGTACTAAAATAAGCAGGACAAGTATAGAGAACACAACTTTAATCTGAACTTAACTCGATGTCGGTTGAACGTGGAAAATTCGACATGAAAGTGCTTTTAACTGCAAAGCCGTGGACGAAGGTTCTGCTGGATTGAACGTTGGATCTCACAGGAGATCTAATCAGCCAAACTTGGAAAGTAAAACGATAATAAGTCAAAGACTACTGCAAGGCTGACACGGCGTCGTATATTTAAAACAATATTTCGGCTGGCCTCAGGTTTAGATGCTACTAAATTAATATATAGATTTAGGCCAGCCTAAAAGCGTAGCCCCTGGGCCGGGTTGTTCCGAACCAAATAACCCAGGAAAGGTAGCTAGAATTTTGATTTGAGTTTTGTAACTTCGCGTTGAGGTTTTCTGTATATTGTTTGGCCTTCTGTTTTGAGTTTTAATAATCACTCTAAACACAAAACAAAGCAGCAAAAAACATTTGTATAGAAGAAAAAGTTATAATTCGGTTAACTTTTAATCCTGGATTAGCGTCAACCGGCTTCCGAACAATCCTGCACTGTTTTCAACAAGTTAACCTGAGACGAGTCCGCGATCCATTAGAAAAACCAGCACTTGGTCAGCGGTCAACTTCAAAAAAACACGCGACCTCGATGAGCTGTAAACTTGAGCCCGCGATATGGTCACGTGATACTGGTCAGCGGATACCTTGTTTTGACAGGTGTCAATTGATCATAACATGGATGTCCAATATCAAAGAAGGACATGGTAAATTAAGGTGCATGTCTCAACCTTTTGTTTGGAGTATGGCCGCCATGTTGCGCGACTCCGTCGTCGTCGTCGTCGCCGTCGTGCGTACGCGCACACGAGCAATACCGCTAGCCATGATAACCATGAGAAAATTAACTCATGGGTTTCCTTTTCTTTCCTATATGAGTATGGGGCTCCGCTTGGCGGCCCTTGGGGCCGCCGGATCTCCGCTATAAAAACAGGTGCTCGATGAGCACATGAATCCACGGCCGTAGGTAAGTGGATTATGAATCTCTGCGGGACCTGCAGATAACAAAAGTTTCGTTTCTGACAAGAGGTAGTTCTTATTATCAAACTGAACTCGGACCAAAATTCTGGATAGCATTTATAATTCCTACCAAAAGACCAACACTTTTCTTGCTCAAATTTTGTGTAAAAAAATCGAGTAAAAACAGACTCTTCTTCATGAGCAAGTTGGACAATCCATACTTCACAACTGGTAGCCACAGTGAAAAAAACAGGTGAAACGCGAACACTTTTCTTCAATAAATGTTTAATTTTGCCTATTACTACTCTGTGTTTAACTGATTTTAAAACTTTACGTGGTAATCTAGATGGTTCTCTGACTCTTCTCCTACATGGAGCAACTGATAAGTATACTAATTAAAAATGAAAGATTTACTCTTACATGTACCTTGCCGAAGTGTAAACACTGGAAAGATTGGCTTTAATTTCACTCCGAGTATTTGCAGAAAAAATACTAGTTACATAATGACCAGGCATAGTTTCTGTGGATGTGTTTTCCATGGTCATGATTTCGTCAGCTGAAGCTTTTTGCTTGCACTCTTCTAAGAGAGTCATATCTGAAAGTGAAGAATGATCATCGCAGTTAATTTTCCAATTTAAGCACTTGGAAAGAAGAAGCCTGAAAAAATCAGGGCTTCAACGGGATTCGAACCCCTGGGCTTTGAACCAGGGCTTCAACGGGATTTGAAGCCCTCATTTCTTCAGGCTTCTTCTTTCGAATTGCTTAAATTGGAAAATTAACTGCGATGATCATTCTTCACTTTCGTCTACAACCGGATTTCATATATGAATTATTGCATATAAACTTCACAGAGTCGTATCTCCTGAAGAGGAACTCTCACGTAATCGCGGTGGAATTGACTGCGTTGTGCTCTGACCGCATCATTCTTCGAAAGGGATGCGTACTCCCTCGAAAGGGCTGCATAATCCCTTGAATGGATCGAATTATCCCTTAAAAGAGCTGAATAATCCCTCGAAAGGGATTCGAGTTTCCTTGAGAGGAATGAATTACCGCGAACGTGATTTCTGTGTCATTTGAGTCGCCCAGTGATCGATGTAATCGGCCTGATTTCAGATTCTGTTCTACATTGCGAAATTTTGTTTTAAAATTTGAGTGCATGGCATTAATGTCCTCTGCATCACAAGCAACATTAGGGACCTCTATAGGATGCAAGGACGGGAAGGCCAAGACGGGAACGGCAGTGGACGCGGGAAATAAACTTTCGCGTGCCGTATCGCCATGACAAAATGCTTTAAGTTGTGTAATTTTCGTATAGGACGGCGATGTCAATATCTCTAACTTCATAAAAGCTTTTCATAAAACCAATGACATCCCTTTGAGATAGTATAGAAATGTTATTCAGTTAAGCTTAAATGATGGTGAACAGGCGACACGGAACTTACTCTTCGTTTACATATGTAAAGCAAACCTTCCTGATCTGTCGGTATGTAATGTAATATTTGAAAAAATCCAGAATTTCCGTATGAAGAATTTATGTGAACGATCTTTGTATCGACCTGGTTCAGATAGCTTTTTGTGAGCAGATCGTTTTAGAGTCGATCCTGCCTGTAGCTGAAACAAATATTTATAACAAAACAAACATTCCGTTGAGTTCCGGGTTGTATGAAAAGATGAGATAAACATCAATTTGCAAATGTGCATTTCATTTGCTCGATAGCTGCTTTGAAGGCACGTAACAATCATATTTCCAATCAAAACCTTTCGGAAACCACTCAAAATCATGCAAGGTCATTCGAGAACAATGTTTTGGCACATTCACTAATAGCTGTACCTTGTTATATCAAAAAAAAAAAAAAAAATTGAAAACTTTGTCTACTCACCAACTCGCGTCACTACGAAGAGCGTGGGAAAACGAGTCTGCAATGTCATACGTACGGTCAGCGAATAGAGATCGTAGTCATTGATAATGCTCCCTAACGCTGTGCTTCTGCTAGTGAATGCGCATTTTTTTTTTCTCTCTCTCTCTCTCTCCTTTTTGACAACCAACTCCCTCTTACGAACATTGACAGGTTTGACTAACCGAAAGTCTACCGACAAATCAATCGTGACTAATCTTCGCATATTTTGTTCCTCTCAATCGTACAGTCGGTCATTCGGGCATTAATCGGGAAGCGATCTTCGCACATCCGAAGTTTGATTAAGTACGAATGTTCTTTTGTTACACATTTTTGGTTAACGGACACACTCGATGACATAGAATCTACGGCCCTCGGGCCGTAGATTCTAGCCCTCGGGCCGTAGATTCAAAAATAAAATTACAATATTATAAAACGGTGCCGATGTTTGTACTGTTTTCAATGGCTGTTTCGTTCATTAAAAATAGTTCGTTTCGCTCATATAAGTTCATTAAGGTCGACCGCTAAGACACATTCTCATCGAAGCTTACCACATGAGCATGAGATTTACTCATTTTCAGGTCACTTTCCAGCAAACAAATGCTCATATCCTGGTAATTTTTTTACGCCTGGACGACTCAAATGCTCCTGAAATTCAGCCTTCAAGTTGGCCATAGTACTAATTCCAACATTCGAAGTCAACTGCACTTCACTTTAGCGAAACACCTAATATTATTGTCGTGTAAAAGCTACAAAATCATCAAATTCAGGCTGGCAAGATGCACGCTTTGAATAGTAACCGCGCAGCTGCACGGTTACCATTCCAATATGGCGTCGGGCTCGGTAACTATTCCAACATGGTGTCGGGCTCGGACGCTCTCGTTCGGGCCGACTAATTACGAACAGTGTCTACACCTGAGTGAGTGAGTGAGTGAGTGGGTGACACATTTGCATATCGGAGTCCCACAACAAACACGTTCTTACGCTTTGCGTATCCACGAGTTTAAAAAAGATATGATATCCTCACATGTGAAGATTTGCCTTGCATACGACGGCTGCGCCCGCAATACGAGCGGCAGTCAAAACTGAGCTGTTCTAAGGAAACGACACTATAATAGCCAATTTCTTCGCAGCTAACAAAAATAAAGACAATGTTAAAGTTGCTTTGGCTTCTTCTAATCGTTAACTTGAGAATTCCGGGTGTAATTTGACGAGGAATAGCATATTTTGTTCAAAATAACACAACTATTATCCTACCAGGCGACACTCGACAAGCTACGAACGAGTTGTCTTGCCGAACGCCGGCGACCCATATTTGGCCCCAAATTAGAAGCTTGGAGACAAAAAAGTTTCATATTTTTCACTTTTTACAATGTGGTATGGTTTTTGGAATTGTAAATCCCTTTTCGTCGAAATGGGGCTTAACTGATAGCTGAGGAATGGTCAAAGTCTTAACTGCACAGCTAAGGTGGCTTACTACAGTCTTTAATGGATTATAAGAGCCCACCTTCTAACTCTTTTGAAAATGCTTCAAGATGTTTTTCCTTTCTCTATTACTGCTAAGTGTCTTACCATTCCACGTGAACCTTGAACAATTTAAACGTCAATAAATAGCCAAAATGAACGACTCAGTGCCTAAGGACAGACCAGGCACCAGTAGGTTAAATGACGTTTTTCTCAAAATCTACTCGTATGAACTCACCCCAAAATTTCAGGAATTAGGAAATGGGTCTTATGTAACATTCATGCAAAGTAAAATAAAAATCTGTATGCCATTTTTCGCAAACTATGAAAATGTGAACTCAAAAATAGTTCAAAATCTGTCTTACCGCCTTTTTTTTTTAAATTTTGCCGGAAATACGTCTGCGTTCGCAGGCTACGCATTTCGTCGCCTTTCCTTTGCTTCGGCATCTTTTTTAGCGAATGCAGGCGTCTTTTTCTTGGGCGCTGTATGAGTTGATGGTGGAAATCTCTGCTCTAAACTCTCTTTGGAATGAGATTGGAGAAGGCGTTTGTACTGTCATTCTATTAGGAGTGCTTCGGAAAAGTAGTTACATGCTGGGTACGAAAGCTCGCTAATGCTTTCCTTCGGCTTGTGCTGTGAGGATATGCTTGTTCAGAATTGCGTTAAAGCGCTCCACTTGGCCGTTTAACTGGGACCAGTATTCCGTAACAGTCTTCAAGTCCACAGCCCAGGATGGTAGTGTGCCTTTGAACTCTGATGATTACAAGTATGAAGCGTTGTCAGATTTCAATATTCCAATGTTCTTTTTGGACGCGCGTTAAATTGGAGTGAGGACAAAAAAACACTACAAAGTCAGGGGTTGTGGCCTCTGATTATTTTTTTTTCTTTTGTTGGTTTGTTGTTGCTGTTGTTGTTATTGTTGTTGTTGTTGTTGTTGTTGTTTTTGCTCTCGCTGAGCCTGAACCTGGAAAAACCTGCATTTTCCTGATCTGTTGTCCAAAGTAACTTGGTATCTGCTTTCGTCATCTGCCTGAGGGGAAATGGTATGGTGCTGTACGTAGAGCTGTAACTGATAAGGAACTTCTGATGATGACTTTGGAGAGGGGGATGGGGGATGTGACCAAATACGTTATTGGTCTGTGGTACCATGGACAAACGTTCGAGGGGTTTGAGGGTAAAAGTAGCCGCTTCCAAAGTCGGACGTGGTCGTTCCGGCTGTTTGAACTGGGCTTTTCTCGATTTTAACCAGAGCTAAATTTTGTCTGAAATGTTGATACATCCAGGGATATCCATGATTATTTAAAACTGGATCATTTTAGATAATGCAATTTTAGAGTTTTCATAGGCTTAGCCATCATGTGTTATGAGTTATTATACCCCTTACACACGGCGGCCGCGCCCGCAGTACAAGCGGCAGTCAAAAATGAGCTGTCCTACCGAAACGACACTATGAGTAGCCCTTTTTTTCGCGGCTAACAAAAATGAAGACAGTGCTAAAGTTGCTCTGGCCTCTGCTGATAGTTAACTTGAGAATTCCGGGTTTAATTTGGCGAGGAGCAGCATAATTTCTTCAAAATAAGACAATTATCATCCTACCTGGCTACATTCGGCGAACCAGAAGCGAGTTAAAATGCCGGACACCGGCGATCCTTTTTGGCGACAAATTATAAACTTGGAGGCACAAAATGTGTCATATTTTTACTTTTTACAATCTGACATGGTATTGTCAACCCTTTTTGGAATATTTAATGCCATCTCCAGTAAAAAAAAAGTTGCCCGACTTCAATGTTTTTCCTGTTAACTTACATAGACGACGGGACAAGTTTTTCCCGCCTGCTGAATCCTGATTGGTCAATTCAAATTTCAGGCGCGCCAGCCGTATGCAAGGATACTCTACTTATATGGTAAGCGTACGCGTGATTTTTGGGGGCGTTTTTATTTTTACTCTAGTTTAGTTTTCTATATTTTGAAGGCGTTTTTAATAAAACAGTTATTCCACTGGCGCTTGTTGGATATGAGATAATTATAGCCAACTCGGCACTACGCGCCTCGTTGGCTATCTATCATCTCACTGTTCATTAGTTCGGGGAATATTTCATGAAAGTATTGTCTTGAAAGCGAAGCGCCCGAGATAAGCCACTTGATGATAAGTCATGTTTCCGGTTTGTGTTCAGTGGTTGAAAGGGAAGCAGTGATTAACCTTAATTCTTCTGCTGAAGTTCAACTGCTGATATCCTTGAGGACATGCTACTCCTTTCATTTTGGGCAATATTTCATCAGCTTCTGGAATTTGAACTATTCGGCCGAACAGGGTCGTGCTTGGAACGCGCATGTTCAGCGCCAATCGTCCATCACCAGTCTTCTTTCGGATTGCCATGAGAGTAGGTTCAGTTTCCAGCGGGGGTGTTTTGCACCGTAGCAACCAAGGCTGGAAACTGAGCTTACAATGAGAGGAGATAGCTAAGGGGTAGCACCACCGACTATTCCAGTTACTCCTGATGCTGAGGGATAACACCGCCCTACTGTTGGGAATGCGTCTGACAGGTTGTGAAACTGGTTGTAGGGTCTTGCCTATTTCTAGCTTGACTTCTGCTTCCTAAAAGTTACCTTCTCCTTGAAAGATGTTTTCGTGTTTGCGGAGTACTCCTGTGAATTTTGGGTCGGCTTTGTTGAGTGAAATTGTCTACGTTGAGCGTAAGCAGGCCTAGTGCAGTGGTTGTCTGTCATCGGAGAATACGTCTGGCCTTTCTAGTTGTGACGTGAAATTTAGCGGGTACTGTTTAGGCTCTCTCTGTTCGGGCGATTGCCAAAATCTCCGACGTGCTCGATACCGGGATTTTCGGCTCCATAAGCGCGTATTTTATTGCTCGAGTTTTGCAACTCATGGTTACTATCGCTCTGGATTTCAATCAATCAGCGCCTTGACACGTTTCCCATTAGTTTCCGAATAATTAATTGTCTCCGGTTGCTTAATTGTGCTCGGAATTCAAGGGGAAAAAATAACCGTTATCCGAATCATCCAAATAATCTTCTTGAAGGATGATGTGTGACATACCCGGGGAAGAATACTCCTAGAAATGGGTCGGGGTGTGCGGCCCGCTTCCGAACACCCGCACCCTATTTAACACCAAAACCTGCGATTTTCCCAGTTCTACTTATGACCTGATCAAAAATTCGATATCCTTTTTAAGTTGTAAAATCCAAGTTGTAGGTATGGATGTGAGTTTCGCGCCATCTTTCCTTCTGTCGATTCCCGTTAGACTCTTTTTTTTTTAATCCAAAACAATTTCCTAGCTCACCGAGTAGTTTAAATTTGAACTACGTCTGGATAGTAAGAAAGAGCTAATGCACAGAGACACGGGAAAGGGAAAACTTGTATTTTTTTCTGAGTTTTAAGGAACAGAACGTGTGAACAATATAAATTTATCATCCATGTTTGCACTTGACCTTCTGAAACCTGAGTAAGAGTGCATTAAGCAATAGACCACAAGTTTTTATGGCTCATAGGCTGATAAACCACGGGGGATGTGGAAGAACACGAGAAGAATTCGTAAATCACGAGCCGCAGGCGAGTGATATACGAATTCTTCGAGTGGTTTACGAATACATCCAAGTGGTTTATCAGCCTATAAACCATAAAAACTTGTGATCTATTGCTTTTATATAATAATTCAGAAGACGCGGGAAATTTCCATGAGTTTACTGGCACAATAAACCATAGCTGATTGACCAATCAGAGCGCGCGCATTCATTTAATTATCATATAAATAATATTTAGCTCTTATTAACCAAGCAGGAGGTCTGTATGGGAGAATCTTGTCCGACCATATAGCGGAAAGAATGTCACGTTTTTTATACGGAATCTTTATTGGTAAAAAAAAAAAAAAAAAAGAAAAAAAAGGTTTAACTAAATTTTCGTTTTAATAAAAGAGATTTGATAATTACTTTTGCACGTCCCAGTTTTACGCTTAAAAAGAAACGAAAATGAGAAGGATTTCATTGTTTTACTTGGCCACGCGTCCTGTACTAATAGCTAAGCTTTTATGATCATATAGAAGCGTTATGGGGCTAGGTCACGCAATTTTATGCAATTTCAGCACTGATCAACTGGTCATAGAATTAACTAAAATATCACAAAAACGGCTCAAAACTATAGAAGATCTCAAACAAAGCACAGAAAAGCCAAGAAGGGACATGGATGGGCAAAACTGGAGAGGATTAAAATGGATTGCATTTGGGTAAATTTGAAAAATGTCGGCCCATCTTTCTTCAAATTTACATCAGTTTATATCAAAATGTCATTTATATAGCTGGAAAATCATTCTCAGTTGGTACGTCGCCGTTACTTTGCAAATGAAAGACTTTTGCTCTACCAATTTGACGTTTAGAGCTCATAATTAACAAAGTTAAACAAAATTACCTAAAATAGCATGACCTAGCCCCTTTAATTTCTTTGTGGTAACGTCCCGAGCTAGGATGACTTGATGAATGTTTAATTTATACGGCGTCACATCTCCGTATATACTGTTGCGTTTCAGTCATGGACTCCTGTTTCTTAGCAATGCCATTGGGCTTTATAGCATCATTCATCGCGTCTCTGACTCGATACATCATGTTACGGACAGCTTAAATATCCAGGCTAATTAAATTGACCTTGACATATAAGCTTATTTAACTACATGATTATGACTCTGAGATATTGTATCAATCTTTTTACATTGTAATAGTCCAAAACATTGTTTTCGAGAATGTTAACAATCTTCGAACTCGTCTTGTCTACGTTACTAGCTCGATATGTAAATAATGTTTGACCAACAGATTAAAAATTCAGTTCAGGGGCATCATCAAAATTGCCCCTGTTTACAGACAATCACTGATTTTTCAAGTTGAGTGCCTCATAGCCACTTTGATTAAGATCTGATCCTTAAATCAATACCCTGTTCTAGACCTGTCTTATGATAAATTCCCAAGTTCAGACAAATGTCAAAGGCAATTGTTATAGTGCTTCAATTAAGTAGGATGGCTTCTTCTGAAAAACATACCCGATTCAAGACTAGAGTGAAAAAAATCATACCTTAATCGAGAGCGAAATGGCCAAGACAGTAGCTATTTCTGACCAAAACGACTAAAAAAAAGCATACTCTCTGGCGCCGCACATACCTATATGGCCTATACAAGGGAGTACCTCCCAGAGGGGTTGGGTGAGTGACAGGTGATGCATTTCTGGAACATATCTTTCCTCGAGCGGGATGAGATTCCCAGTCTTTTATTGTGCGGAGCAATACCGGCATAGCACCATTTAGTGTTCTTATGACCTTTGGGTGGTCCTTTATGGCGCCTGTTTCTAGTCGAATTGGACATGTCGCGTCGAAAACGTGACTTACGCGAAGTTCTGTTTATGGAGTTAAAATGAAAGCGAATTTCGAACAAAGAAATTCTGTGCAGCATCTTTTACAAAGGTACAAAGTTCAATCTAAACGTTGTTCCTATAAATAAATTACATAGTTTCCTAGCATTTTCCCTTTAGTTAGCAGAGATAACCCTTGCTACCTCAAATTTATCCCAGAAAATTATCCCTTGTCCCCTTGAAACAAATTATTGTGTTGCCTTATTCCTCAAAACCCCAGAGGGCACTTAAATTCTCGCTGCAGACAGTTTATTCGTCTGCACGGTGTCTTACTCCTCGTTCGTCTTTAAGGAGCTTTTCTCACCGGTGGCTATATATGGACTCCTATATAAAAATAACGGGGCTGCTCTTCGAAAATTTTCAAAAAAAAAAAATAATAATAACTCCTACGAGGTACCAAGATCCTGCTTTATGGGCGTGGCTCGCATTTTACTCACCACTAAGAGGTATCAATTCTAAAAAAAACACATTTAACTCCTGTCATATTTTTCCGGCCCCATACCAACTCCCACTGTCGACCCTTTGAGGCTGAACACACTAAGAGGTACCAAAACTGCGTTTTCAACCCCTAGAAGATACGACGAGCATCCCCGTCCTGTTTATATGGGGTCCCCTCCCCGGGGTTTAAACGCCATTACACCGTACATGCACACACCACATTTGAGTCTAATGACAAACTTCTTATATGATCTACACAGCTTAAGGTCATTCCTCACATTTGCATTGCGCATCCTTACTGCGCATAATTTATGGCGTCATTAGCGCGCGCTTGTGCACGCGCATATTGAAAACATGACAGATTTGCCTTGATATTGAGCTCTGTCAATTGAAAAATGGCTCTAGCTCACCAACGAGCATGGGCACCCCAATTTTTTTTCAGTCGTTGTAATCAACTAATCATAAGCTTTGCGTGAGAAAAGACTGATCTAATTTCTATTGCTGAAAATTGAATGAATAAGAAAAATAGCAGGTACACTGTGGTCTCTTCTATTTTGCAGTCGGTAACCACGTCAAGAAATTTGGTTCAAATTTTTAAACAAGGATTTAGCTTTCTGCCTGAATCAAACTTAAACGTTTATTTGTGTCCGACACGATGCATGCATTGACTGTAGTTTAATGCGTGTTCTTATAAGTCCGAGCTTACAAAGATGTTACAATTACTGGGAATGCGTTCTTATAATAAGCATTAGATAATGCCAAAATGGGGCATTTTCAGTGCCTCACTGCTCCTTAGTGAGCATGGGCACCCCCCTTTTTTATTTCAAAATTGAAGTTATCATATGACAAATATTCAGTGAACAAAGTTAGAACAAAAATCTATTGTCACTTTTATTTCAGAGGAATTACCTTAAATGCCAGTATTCTTGATTGTTGGTGGCCCGGCGCTACGGTGTAATTATTTTTTTTTTCTTTCACGTAAACAAATGCAGAGCAAGCTAAGGCTTAGTTGGGGGTAACACTATTTTCTTAAAGGAGCTCTGTCATGGTATTTTGAGTTGTTCTGGCCACGCACAAAATTATCTTTCAATTGCAGGAATCCTAAAATAGTAGTTTACTAAGATAGGAGACGCCAAACTGGATAATAATAATAAACCATAAAGGAAGAAGGATGGTTAAGGATGGAGAGGATTGACTCGGATTTTAAACGACGAAGTTGAAAAATTTAGGCTATACTTTTGAAGATCAGACGCGCCAACCGTGACGTGGCTTCTTTAAGCTTTCTTCTTGATAATAAAACTGGTAACTACGCAGTGGCGCGTTTATCATGAGTCATTTATTGCAATAAGTAATAAAAATAGCTGAAAACAAATGTACGGTCATCTTGACGATACTACAACAGTGCGTAGAGAGGTTGATATAGCAAGTAGTCAGTTAGATTCCAGGATCTCGGTCAAATCCATCGCATGACCAGATATCCCAGCTCCCCACTTAGCACTTCTTGTGACACCACAATGGATTGCAAAATACGTCAATGTCATCGGCTTACATCAACCACGTGATCGAACTCTTGCCTTCCGACTGTTTTCATTTCTAATGTTATGTTGTATTCTTCCTTTCTTATTTCTCTTAATATTTATTTATCCCTTTGGGGATAACTACAAAAAGCTTTTAATGGTAGTTTTAATGGTAGATTAAAAGTCATCACACACAAAAGGGCCGGAGAAAACTTGGCTCTTGATCACTCTTGATTGACTAAGCAACATGGCTTCCGAAAGAGGTGCACCGCTGACCTTTTCGTATGAGCCAGCCATTCCCTTATGTTAGGAGTCGCAAAATGTCCTTTAAAATGAATAAAGGTACTTGTTATTTGCCTGGTATAATAATTCGAACCAAGCAAAAACCCAATTGAACACAATCATTCAATTGTTTTGCAATTGGTTCGCCAATAGAACACAATTCAACTTCAACTTTTTAGTGACCTCGATTCTTTTCCTCTCGCTCTATCGAAATTCCCAAAGTTTCCCAAAGACAGGCGTACGCTAAAACATCGATCGGTGAGAGCGTTTTAGCAGTAAAAATCTTTCTTGTTGAATATATGCTTTGATACTCATGTTAATCCGCATAGAACAAACGCTTTTAGAACGAAACATTGCAGTTTGTCATCTCTTGTGGTGTTACGTTAATCTCACATCACTCTGCTGTCGTGTCCTTTCCCGAAACTCGCTTGGAGGGAAGATTAGAATAGTTTTAGAACAAGGTTAATGAGCCACGTGTTTGTGGAATGGAATATTTTCCTCCCGTTTTATCTTCCCAAAGACACGTAAGCTTAAACATCGCTGTGTGCGTTTCAGATCGTTTTGAATACGAAGCACCCATTTAGAACGTAGACCAGATACTCAGTCAACAAGAAACGCTTATCTCATGTTATATTTGTTTTGTTGTACCGGTGTTGTGTTAATTTCATATCATTCTGCTCACTTCCCCATAACCCGCTTTACTATACTCGGTCAACAACAAACGCTTTAAGAACGAGAGAAACATGCAGCTAGTTATCTTTTTTTGTGTTACATGTATGCAGTAATAGCATTATTTTCATCCCGCTTTATCGTCCCAGAGAGAACAGAAAGATGCTTGTCATCTTTGGCGGTCTTTTCGTGTTATGTTAATAGCGAAAAATCGCAAATTTTGTAAAATCCGCAAGCCGGCTGCGGTGTGGTTAGCATTACAAAGATGTGTAAAAAATCGCAAATTTCCCAATGACTTAACGAAAAATCCTGAAGTTAGCGAAAAATCGCAAATTTTGTAAATTTTGTAAAATCCGCAACCCGGCGCTTGCCGCTCGCTGTATATTTGTACTGTCATCTGGACGGTATTCACTACAGTTGAATATTTCGAAGAAATGTTGAGCTCTTCTGCATGTTTCTTCTTTACCGTCTCAAACACGATCAACCCGTTCATATACGCAAGAATGAATCCTGTATTCAAAGGAGAATTTCATAAAATTCTGTTTTGCATAAGAAAACGAAAAGTTTTTGTCGTGCCTGGAATTGAAACGCTCCCTGTCTTTACACAAAGTGAAGTTGTCGAAATTCATAGCACAGTTTTACAACTAAGCCGAGAGTGGGAAGAAAACTCGTTAGTTTTGATGAACAGTCCACTTTCTGAAGGGAGCGAAATTTATCTGTACAGACAACTGGGAGTGTTCACACTAGGCAAGCGTCCGATTACTGCTCATGAGGACAAATGTGATTAAACTGGAATACAATCAAAGGCGTTTGTTCGCATCAAATAGTTTCTCAAACAATTGATAAATAAGGAACATGATGTACTAGCTCTTTCTTATGTAAGAGCTTCCTTTTTCCGGGCTGAGGCGGAGACCACGTTTTGCTGGAAGATTGAAGATGGAGAGTCTACCGTTTTGCACGCGAAATTCTACATCTCTACCACGCTGAAAGCTGAAAGGTGCGCGGAAATGAAAATGAAGCCTGGAAGATGGATTCCAAATCCGTCTATTTGGGAAACTTAGCGAATCTAGAACATTCGCTGGTCGATGAAACAGGAATCAAAAGGATTTAGCGGGTGTAGACTCGAGTAATCACTCAAATTCTCAAAAAAAAAAAGAAAAAAATATTGTCGCGAAACACAGCCCAAGTTTCGAAAGTACAGACTGCAAGAAATATCGTCAACAATATGCTGACGAATATGTAAATTTGGAAATTGGATGGGCAATTGACATCTCCACAGGTGAAAGCGAAATACTGGGATTAAAATGTGACGCCGATAGCTGAAAGCTAGCTAAAACCAAAATGAAAAACCTTTGCTGAGGCTTTGCATCAAAAGCCGAGAGCAGTTAGCTCACGAAGTCTCAGTCTGATCGTTGTAGAAGTCAGCTTCCTGATAACCTTGAACTTTTTGTCTCTAATTGGAAACACCTTGGTTTGTATTTCGGTTTGCAAGAATACTCGTCTCCGAACGACGACAAACTTGTACATTATCGCTTTGGCCGTGAGCGATTTGCTCTGTGCTGTGTTTGTGATGCCCATAAGTGCGAGCGTATTGATAGCAGGCAGCTGGATTGTCGGCGGAACGCTCTGCCAACTTCATGCCTTCTTCAGCCTGTTTGTTATCTACGTTTCTCCTGTGACCATGGGCTTAACAGCTGTAAATCGTTATGTGAGGATATGCAAGTCGAATCAGCAGTACAAGAGCCTGTTTTCAGCGAGAAAGTCGCGCGCTTTGCTTGCCTCTGTGTGGAGTTTCGTTGCATGTTACACAGTGGTTCCTCGATTGCTCGGTCTTCAAGCGTACGAATTTGTCCCAGGCTACGCCCAGTGCTCTATCGCACACCTCAGCGAAACCGGCAAATCTATTCACTACGGCATCGTCCTAACGTTTTTCTTTTTAACAGCGTTGATATCAACTACATTCAGCTACACAAAACTCGCGAAGATGATCCGACAGCACAATGCGTCTGCAACTGCGACGATTCAAAGACGAGAAAGCGCTCGGGAAAGAAGCCGTAAATGGCGAAAAAGCAAGGGTTTCACCAATCATGAAATCAAACTCAGCAAGTCTCTATTCGCAGTCGTCTTCGCCTTCATGATCTGCTGGGTTCCGTCACGGTTCTGGTTCATCGTTATTCTCCGTCGCTTTCGTCTTGTCGCGATGATGCCTCGAAACGTTGAGCTCTTTTGCATGTTTCTCTTCTATTTGTCGAATACAATCAACCCTTTCATATATGCTGGGATGAATCCCGCATTTCGAAGAGAATTCCGTAAGACTGTCCTCAGTAAACACTGGCATGAAATCGAGGTAACTGATGACAGAAGAGCAAAGAATGAGGATACAGCTGAGACTCCAAACATGGAATTGTTTCGGCGCGTGCGCCGACCGAATTTGCATGATGATACTTCTTTGGTCAGTCTTTCTGTCGAAATGGGTGAAATTTGTCGAATAAGGTCGGTAGATCTTGGACTTGCATCGCCCATATCAGAAAATACTTGTTTATAGAGGCGAATGATCAACTGGTTTATTTCAAAAGTTATGCTAGTATTGATCCTGCTGTTCTTGGTCTTCATCGATGTTTGCACGCATGAATAAAATCAAGAATCAAAATAGGTGAACGGCAGATATAGAGAAACATTTGAGAGCAATTTTAGGCTCAATCAGTAGTGGTCAGAAGAAAGTTTTAGGGAAAACGATGTTCAGAAAATTACAAGACTTAATATTGATCCGCCATGTTGGTGTCCCTCCAAAGGACACCAACATGGCCGCCGTGGAAGTAGGTTAAGCAGTAGACTAAACAAGCAATCAGTGTTCCTAATGTTGTTTCAGGATTGTTGACTTCAGCACTGGTTATGACTCTCACTAACTTGAAAAAATGTACCTTTCTTAAAATTAAGAAATAAATAACGAACTAATCAATAATTAAACAAAATTAAAAGTTGCCACGATAAGAGAGCCTTTTCCGGTATAGTATACCGCGTGGCATAACATTTTCCAAGGAGTTTAGCTTCACGAATTGCTCAGGTTTTGTCAGTTTTGCGGAAACAAATTCAGGCGAATTTGAATTCATATTTTCTGTCTTGTATTTGAATTTTACTTCATTACAAAACTGGTATGCTAGAGCAGCCATGCATGTAGTTTTGTCTTGTACAGTTTATCGGCCCAGCACGCCACCTTATGAAATGGGTCAATTTAATTAACGTGGCGAATTAACAAGGCCTAGTAACAAGGCAAATAGGTGAACACGCCTGACAAATATCAATATATCACATTCCACATAATTTTGCCATTACGCAAGTCATGCCAAATGCCATTTCACAAACTCCTTCCGCCTTATCCCCTCACTAGTTGGGGCGGTACGTTTATAGAATTTTTACCCATTGGCAAACTTGCGAGCCCTCCTCATGCTAAACAATGAATAAATGTAGCGTGGCGTGCATTTTAACGGAAGAAAAAAGAGGGCGCTCAAGCCGTTTCGCTTGATCGGATAAAAAGCATGGCGCCCTTCTTACAGGAGATCCCATGTCAATGCTTTTGTTTCAGTTAGTCTAAAGACTTCGAGATTCAACCGTGAATTTTACTGCATGTTTTGGATGCAAAATAGAAATTGATAAGACTAACGATCCAAGAAATTGGAAGTCTCCCAGAATGTACACAAGGATAATGTGGCTAACGTTTTATTGCTAAATTATATTGAAAAACCATTCTTCTATGCCTTAAAATTATTACATTACAAAGGCAACAAACAAATATCAGCAAACGAATTATTCAAGTTGAAGTACAACCTCCCCACCTGATTCCCTACTACAAAATACGTGACGTCTTCTGTTTAAAATCAAGGTGTCTAAACGGACGTTTCGTAGTATTTTCCTTATTTGGTAATGCCATAATTACTTCGAGATATTTTCAAATAGGTTTGTCGGCAGCTGTCAATTGTTTTTCTTATTTACCAAAATATGTCATATCTTACGACATATTTATCTTATTTCTAACTTGAGCTTCATCCAAAGCATCGTTAACAGATACATTGATGTCCTTGGTAACAGCAGACATACCTGCACGGTCCTTCCCACTTAAAAGAAAGGTTTTGTTCCTCACTGTTTTAAATCGTATATTTTGAAGGCGGTTTTTGCTTACAACATTGGCGACAAACCAGAAATTTTGATGTTCGAATTGTATCAGCTTAACTCTAGGAGTATGAAAAATAATCTGAGAACTATTTTTTTACCTCCCTTCCCCTAGTTTTTCATTTTGATCAAAAAAATTTAGTGAGTAAATATTACCACCGAAAACCCTTTCCTACCCTAGAAAAACGTCCTTGGTCATGCGCTATTTACAAATTCTACTTCGGACGGAAGTTTCGTTGAGGTAAACTAAAACTACACCCAAAGTGTTCAATTTCGAACAAAAGATGACAAGAACCGCCAACTATAGTGGACTAAGCATAACTGTCCGCAAGAACAAATAAATTAGAAAAGGAAGTCTTCCAGAATGTACACAAGGATAATGTTGCTTACACGTACTGTTTATTTATCTCATCTTTGATGTCATCAGTAATTTTGAACAGAAAATGTGATATCCTTGGTAACCAAAGGGAAATGTTTCCTTTTGATCAAGTTTAACAGCCGATAATCAGTAGTTTTTCAGCACAGTTTGAGAAATGATACTAGTCATGCGCTATTTGCAAAGTCTACTGGGGGCGGAAGTTTTGTTCACTTTTCAAACAAAGCTGTAAACGTGTAAAGCTACACCTTAAGTGTTTATTTCGAACAAAAGATGACAAGTACTGCCAAGTATGGTTCACTGGCATAACTGTCCACAAAAACAAATAACTTAAAGGAAGTCTCCTAGAATGTACACACGGATAATGTTGCCTGTACATACCGTCTGTTTATCTCAACTTCCATGTCATCGGTAATTTTAAACAGAAAATTTGATTTCCTTGGTAACCAAAGATACCAAAAATACCAAAGACAAGAAAATAACAAACTACAAATACCATCATGTGCGAACGATAACAACAGTAAATTATTTGCCTCCTGTTAAAGTAGCATGATGTTCTCTGGGAGACAAAGTTGTAAGTCTGGAAACCGAAAAAAACAAAACAAAACAAAACAAAATAAAACAAAAACAAAAACAAAAACAAAAACAAAAACAAAAACAAAAACAAAAACAAAAACAAAAACAAAAACAAAAACAAAAACAAAAACAAAAACAAAAACAAAAACAAAAACAAAAACAAAAACAAAAACAAAAACAAAAACAAAAACAAAAACAAAAACAAAAACAAAAACAAAAACAAAAACAAAAACAAAAACAAAAACAAAAACAAAAACAAAAACAAAAACAAAAACAAAAACAAAAACAAAAACAAAAACAAAAACAAAAACAAAAACAAAAACAAAAACAAAAACAAAAACAAAAACAAAAACAAAAACAAAAACAAAAACAAAAACAAAAACAAAAACAAAAACAAAAACAAAAACAAAAACAAAAACAAAAACAAAAACAAAAACAAAAACAAAAACAAAAACAAAAACAAAAACAAAAACAAAAACAAAAACAAAAACAAAAACAAAAACAAAAACAAAAACAAAAACAAAAACAAAAACAAAAACAAAAACAAAAACAAAAACAAAAACAAAAACAAAAACAAAAACAAAAACAAAAACAAAAACAAAAACAAAAACAAAAACAAAAACAAAAACAAAAACAAAAACAAAAACAAAAACAAAAACAAAAACAAAAACAAAAACAAAAACAAAAACAAAAACAAAAACAAAAACAAAAACAAAAAACAAAACAAAACAAATTGTACTCTGATTTATAGAAGCGGTGTCTTCCACGTGCGCAAATACTCAAAGTAATTCGATCTTCACGATGCCTTAGTCGGTGATTACAAAAAACAGAAATTGATAATACAAAAAGTTAAATAAAAATTAGAGTCTTTTTTCAACGAAAGCAAGATACTTAAAGTGAGCTTACCGAATTATTTAATGATAATTATACAAATTAGACAAAAGGCATAATTACTGATGGAATAATGGGATATCCTAAGTTAGAGGCTACAATCAACATTCAATTCTCCAGAAAACTACCTCTTCCATTAATTAAAGTTATGTTACAGTCACCAACTTTTGTAGCACCTATGACCACGAAAAGGGCGATATAAATTTAAGGGCGTAAAGGGTTAAATTTTATCATAGACCTTACAAAAACCAGATAGCAACAAGATCATAATTATCTTTTCATGTCATGTCCTGTCTTGTCTTGTCTTGTTTTCTCGTCTTGTCTCTTGTCTTGTCTTGACTTGTCCTGTCTTGTCTTGTCTTGTCTTGTCTTGTCTTGTTTTGTTTTGTCTTCTCTTGTCTTCTCTTCTCTTCTCTTCTCTTCCCTCCTTTCATTTCTGTTTCTTCTCAATATTGTTCCCTTTCGTTTGGAAATTGAAAACCAGTTTTTATTATCAATTTAGGAGACAAACATTTCGGAACGTTTGCTTGGCAACGTTTTGTGAAAGGCTGCCTTTCCTAGCTGAACATCAAATATGACTACAACATGTCGGAGAAAAACTTAGCCGCGAGCGTTACAAAAAGCGCGCCCTTTCTGCACTGAATAATTCTCTATAGGTCTATATCTTAGAACGCAAGTGTACAAAATGTTAAAAACCAGCTGCCATTACCAAAAATATTTCAAAGTTATGCACAATACTTGTACTCTGCACAGCACGGGAATTGCTTTTCAACATTTTCTTGTGGTCGAGATCGGTAACTGACTTGTGATTATTCACTCTCTAGGCTGTAAGACGCGATTACTAATCCAAGATAATCAGAAGTGTAGGAAGGGCGCGCTTTCGAGTTGAATTAATTTCCAGAGCATTCTGTATATATCACATTCCACATAACTATGCCATTACGCAAGTCATGCCAAATGCCATTTCACAAACTCCTTTCGCCCTATACCCTCACTAGTTGTAACGATACTTGTATAAAATTTTTATTTATTGGCAAAACTTGTGAGCCCTTCCCATGCTAAACAAGAAATAAATGTAACGTGGCGTGCATTTTAACGTAAGAAAAAAGAAGGCGCCCATGGCGCCCTACCTATAAGATATTCCGTGTCAATGCTTCTGTTTTAGTTAGTCTAAAGACTTCAGCTTCGAGGGACAGATCTAAGACGAAGAGTTATATTATCAACATTCAACGGTGAATTTTACTGCATGTTTTGGATGCAAAATAGAAGTTTATTAAAATAACGATCCAAGAAATTGGAAGTCTCCCAGAATGTACACTTTACTCTCACAGTTTTTTTTTTTTATATACACTTTACGCCCAGGTGTATAAATGGGTACCGGCGAACTTAATGCCGGGGGTAACCCTGCGATGGACTAGCATCCCATCCAGGGGGGAGTAGAAATACTCCTAGTCGCTTCATGCTACAGAAACCGGGATAAGCTCCGGCCTGATGGGCCACTTGCCTCGCATACAGTCTTTACCTTTTTAAAGACAACAAACAAATATCAGCAAACGAATTATCCAAGTTGAAGTAGAAACTCCCCACTGGATTCCCTACTACAAAATACTTGACGTCTTCTGTTTAAAATCAAGGTGTTTAAATGGACGTTTCGCAGTATATTCCTTATTTGGTAATGCCATAATTACTTCGAGATATTTTCAAATAGGTTTGTCGGCAGCTGTCAATTGTTTTTCTTATTTACCAAAGTATGTCTTATCTTACGACATATTTATTTTATTTCTAACTTGAGCTTCATCTAAAGCATCGTTAACAGATACATCGATGTCCTTGGCAACAGCAGACATACCTGCACGGTCCTCCCCACTTAAAAGAAAGGTATTGTTCTCTACTGCTTTAAATCGTATATTTTGAGGGCGGTTTTTGCTTACAACATTGGCGACAAATCAGAAATGTTGATGTTCGAACTGTATCAGCTTAACTCTATGAGTATGGAAAATAATCTGAAAACTATTTTTTACCTACCTTTTCTTAGTTTTTAATTTTGATCAAAAAAAATTTAATGAGTAAATATTACCCCCAGAAACCCTTTCCTACCCTAGAAAAAGGTCCTTGGTCATGCGCTCTTTGCTTTGAAGGACAGATCTAAGACGAAGAGTTGTATTATCAACATTCAACGGTGAATTTTACTGCATGTTTTGGATGCAAAATAGAAATTTATAAGACTAACGATCCAAGCAATTGGAAGTCTCCCAGAATGTACACAAGGATAATGTGGCTAACGTTTTACCGCTAAATTATACTGAAAAACCATTCTTCTGTGCCTTATTATTATTATTATTATTATATTACAAAGACAACAAACAAATATCAGCAAACGAATTATTCAACTTGAATTACAAACTCTCCACTGGATTCCCTACTACAAAATACGTGACATCTTCTGTTTAAAATCAAGGTGTCTAAACGGACGTTTCGCAGTATTTTCCTTATTTGGTAATGCCATAATTACTTCGAGATATTTTCAAATAGGTTTGTCGGCAGCTGTTAATTGTTTTTCTTATTTACCAAAATATGTCATATCTTACGACACATTTATCTTATTACTAACTTGAGTTTCATCTAAAGCATCGTTAAGATATACATTGATGTCCTTGGTAACAGCAGACATACCTGCACGGTCCTCGCCACTTAAAAGAAAGGTTTTGTTCACTACTGTTTCAACTCGTATATTTTGAAGGCGGTTTTTGCTTCCAACATTGGCGACAAACCAGAAATTTTGATGTTCCAACTGTATCAGCTCAACTCTGGGAGTATGAAAAATAATTTGAGAACTATTTTTTACCTGCCTTTTCTTAGTTTTTTATTTTGATCAAAAAAATTTAATGAGTAAATATTACCACCGAAAACCCTTTCCTACCCTAGGAAAACGTCCTTGGTCATGCGCTATTTACAAATTCTACTTGGGGCGGAAGTTTCGTTGAGGTAAACTAAAACTGCACCCAAACTGTTTAATTTCGAACAAAAGATGACAAGAACCGCCAAGTATAGAGGACTAAGCATAACTGTCCGCAAGAACAAATAAATTAGAAAAGGAAGTCTTCCAGAATGTACACAAGGATAATGTTGCTTACACGTACTGTTTATTTATCTCATCTTTGATGTCATCAGTAATTTTGAACAGAAAATGTGATATCCTTGGTAACCAAAGGCAAATGTTTCCTTTTAGATCAAGTTTAACAGGTGACAATCAGTAGTTTTTCAGCACAGTTTGAGAAATGATACTAGTCATACGCTATTTGCAAAGTCTACTGGGGGCGGAAGTTTTGTTCACTTTTCAAACAAAGCTGTAAACTAAAACTACACCTTAAGTGTTTATTTCGAACAAAAGATGACAAGAACAGCCAAGTATGGTTCACTAGACATAACTGTCCGCAAAAACAAATAAATTGAAGAAAGTCTCCCAGAATGTACACACGGATAATATTGCCTGTACATACTGTTTGTTTATCTCAACTTTCATGTCATCGGTAATTTTGAACAGAAAATGTGATTTCCTTGGTAACCAAAGATAAGTATCCCCCTTTCATTAAATGCAAGTAGTTTTTCAGCACAGTTTGTTTCTTTAAGTAGTTACTGAACACCGAAAGCTCTCCCTCTACTGGAAAAATATCTCTAAGCATGCGCTGTTTGAAAACCACTGTTCTGGAAACAATTTATCTTCCAGGTATTATCCGCACGTTATTAACTAATTTAACTTTTGACAGCTGTTAGTTTCCCGTCTAACTAGGACCCTTTAAAGCACACACAGAAAATACGGGCTCTCATTCTTTTCGGAAACGTTTTCATGAAAGGAAGATCTTTCCTGTTGCCGGAGAATTTCATCAAAGTACAGCAGAGTGAGCAAGACGAGCAGTAAGTTTCTATCTCCTATTTGAAATGTCATTCCGGGATGATTTAGTTCCTCTTGATAAAGTAAGGTGGCACTATGCACCTTTATGTGCATTAGGATGTCCTGTTCTCAAAAACATATTCGTTATCCTCGATTAATACTGAATAACGTTAAACAAAGAACATAATACTTCGCTATCTACAAGTTTTATCGAAAGCCTTAACTATAAAGGGAAGTGTAATTAGTTTCACACAGCGGAGGTGCAATTAAACTTTCGATTGAATTGCTCTCGTCCTTTACCCTGAAGACTTTTTTTTGACATGATGACGTTACTATAGATGGCAAACTAGAATGAAATTAAATGGCGCGCTCCCTTACAGTAAAGCAGCATTGTGAGACGCCGAAGCCTCAACTAACTTTAAGTGGGGAAATACGAAATAGCTATGTTACACAATAGTTTATCGTTGTGGGTCTTTCGTATAGAGAACGAGTCAATAAAACTTCCGTCTCTGTTCATGAATTCTGACAAGTAATTTTCTTCAACTGCAAGAGTTTCCTTTTTCTCTTTCATCGATGTAGATCTGCTCAAAAAGCACATAAGAAGTGTTACATTTCATGAATTGGCCCGTTAAAGACCGCAAAACAAAAACAAAAACAAAAAAACAAAAAAACAAAAAACAAAAAGAAAGAAAAAGAAGAACATTCGAGAAGTTAGCTTTCTTTTTGAAGTATAACGTAAAACTATATACTTTAAAACTTCCACCCCTTTTACATGTTCATTCACAATAGTTTCTTCAACTGTAGAGTTTGACCGTTTTTTTCTTTTATTATAGCTGATCTTTTCATAAGGAATGTAAGCAGTTTAAATCGTTTTAGCGCAGCTCCGGCTGACCGAAGCGTCAACCGGAGCCCCATGCATAGTCATACAAACGCAAGACTCATGACCTCGGGTACAGTTTTTCCAATACGAGCCTACCAAGGCCGGCAAATAACATATTATGTATCATAAATCAATGTAGCAGCATGATGTATTAACCATAAAGACTTGGCTGCCTAAACACGAAACAGAAAATGTCGTTTTAAGAAAACATCATGGACCGCAAGGATGCAAAAAAGTATGCAAAAATGAACTAATAATTGTAGAAACTGAACCGAACGCGGCTACCAAAGGCGATGCAAAAAAAAAAAAAAAAAAGCGACGAAATAGAAATCTGTAACGCTCGTGGGTGCAGCGGGGTTCCACGGTATCTATAACTACCTGTTCAGAGCGATTTCACTTATAAGCTTATCAGCTTATGAAGAACCGAGAAGAAATGAAATAATACACTAACGATAAAAAGCAAAAATAACATAGTGGCCGGTGTTGCCCAGCAACAGTAGCCACAAAAAGGGAAGCAAAACTTCAATTTTGCCTTTCTTCCTTTCCTTTAATTGCCAGCGTCTTTAATTTCCTTTCTTCATCTTAATTACCACCCTCCCTCGTCCTCTCCACCGCCAACAGCGATATTTTTCAGTGCGCGCAATTTACTTTTGGCGTACTGTCTACATTATAATTCTATACGTCGTGTGTATACACGCATTTATTATAAAGTTGTGGCTTTCATTGCGGATATCGTAATGTTGAGTATGCATCAAAAAATGTAGCTTTAGTGTGCTCTGTAGATTTCTATTCGAATATTACTAAACAGGTCTAAACAACATGAAAAAAAAATACGATCTGATCTCAAGACATCGTCTCTTAGATATCCAATACGTTTCTTCGCTACCATAGACAAACCTACTTCGATAACCGTAACCTACTGCAGCGTTTTCAAACCAGGAACTCGTCGAGTGCTGTCTTGGTGTACAATATTTAAGAAGATAAGTCGACGTAATTCTGAGTTTGGGAATAACAAAATGGCTGCTGGTATCCAAACGTTTTGCTATTTATATGTGGAAACTTTCGTGTATCTGAAAATAAATCAGTAGTTGTAGTTCTTAGTCTCAAGGTAAGAAAAAAAAAAAATAATAATAATAACGGCTTTGTGTTACGGAAAACAAGTGGCCAGTGTTGTTTCAATCCAAAGGTCTCATACTATACAGATTTTACATTATATCCTTTTGCACGGGTGTGTTAAAATGTACACAGTTGGTCAGCATAAAAATACCAAAGACAAGAACATGACAAACTACAAATACCATTATGTGCGAAGGATAACAACAGTAAATTATTTGCCTCCTGTTAAAGTAGCATGATGTTCCGTGGGAGACCAAGTCGTACGTCTGGAAACCGAAAAAACAAAACAAAAAACAAAACAAAACAAAACAAAACAAAAACAAAACAAACCAAAAATGGGTTCTGATTTTTAAAGAAATACTTATAGAAGCAGTGTCTTCCAAGCGCCCAAACACTCAAAATAATTCGATCTTCACGATGCCTTAGTGGGTGATCTACAAAAAACAGAAATTATTAATACAAAAAATTAAACTAAAATTAGAGTTCTTTTTTTAACGAAAGCAAGATATTTTAAGCGAGCTTACCGAATTATTTAATGATACTTATACAAACTTGAGAAAAGGCATAATTACTGATGGAACAATGAGATATCCTACGTTAGAGGCTACAATCAACATCCAATTCTCCAGAAAACTACCTCTTGCATTAATTAAAGTTATGTTACATTCACAAACTTTTGTAGCACCCATGACCACAAAAAGGGCGATATAAATTTAAGGGCGTAAAGGGTTAAATTTTATCATACACATTACAAAAACCAGATAGCAATAAGATCATAATTATCTTTTCATGTCGTGTCCTGTCTTGTCTTGTCTTGTCTTGTCTTGTTTTCTCTTCTCTTCTCTTCTCTTCTCTTCTCTTCTCTTCTCTTCTCTTCTCTTCTCTTCTCTTCTCTTCTCTTCTCTTCTCTTCTCTTCCCTCCTTTCATTTCTGTTTCTTCTCAATATTGGTCCCTTTCGTTTTGAAATTGAAAACCTGTTTTCATTATCAATTTACGGGACAAACATTCCGGAACGTTTCCTTGGCAACATTTTGTAAGAGGCTGTCAATCTTAGCTGAGCATCAAATATGAGTTCAAGATGTCGGAGAAAAGCTTAGCCGCGAGCGTTATAAAAAGCGCGCCCTTTTTACACTGAGTAATTCTCTATAGGTCTATATCTTAGAACGCAAGCGTGCAAAATGTTGAAAACCAGCTGCCATTACGAGAAATATTTTAAAGTTATGCACAGAACTAGTACTCTGCACAGCGCGGGAATTGCTTTTCAACATTTTGTTGTGGTCGAGATCGGTAACTGACTTGTAATTATTCACTCTTTAGGCTGTCAGACGCGATTAATAATCCAAGATAATCAGAACTGTAGCAAGGGCGCGCTTTCAAGCTGAATTAATTTCCAGAGCATTCTGCATATATCACATTCCACATAATTATGCCATTACGCAAGTCATGTCAAATGCCATTTCACAAACTCCTTCCGCGTTATACCCTCCCTAGTTGGGGAGGTACTTTTATAGAATTTTTATTTATTGGCAAAAGTTGCGAGCCCTTCCCATGCTGAAACATAAATAAATGTTGTGTGGCGTACAAATTAACGGAAGAAAAAGTACGGCGTCCAAGCCGTTTCGCTTGATCGGATAAAAAGCCTGGCGCTTCACTTATAAGATATTCCGCGCCAATGCTTTTGTTTCACTTAGTCTAAGACTTCAACTTCGAAGGACATCTGTAGGACGAGGACTTGGCAGCAGTAAACGGTGAGTTCTACTGCATGTTTTGGATGTAAAACAGAAATTTATAAGACTAACGATCTAAGTAATTGGCGTTGTACTACGGTGCGAAAAATCAAACATTATGTTCACGCATAATGTTATTTTTGTCGAGCCATGACGGTCACGCAATGGTCCGTAGGCCTGGTTTCTGTCAAGTATCACCCCAGGAGGGAGAGGGGGCGTTCCCTCAAGGATACAAGATATTTCTCCCGAGCTATGCGGCCTTCTTCCCTTGGCCCTCGTAACGTCGCTATTTCGCAAGGAAATTTTTTTCTACACTACCTCCAAGAATTTTCAGGCGAGTACCTGTTCTCATTTTCGACTCTTCAGTGCCCTCTTTAGATCTTAGTTTACAAATATTGTGCTCCAAGCGGTCATATGACGGTAACACGTGTTTCGATGCTTGGTCATTCCTTTATTCGCCGTTTACGCGAATATGTAGGGCGGAGTACCGATCTAGATGCTAACTTGCATAATCTTGACGGCATAGAGTTAAAATGGCACGGGGTCGGGGGAAGAACAGTACTCAAGACCGTCCAATTTGATCTTTCTGTGGTTGAATCGTTCAAGCTCGACATAGTTATATTACAACTAGGCACCAACGACTTCTTTCATCTTTCCCCAGTGAACGTTGCCTCAGCAATTGAAGACCTTGCCCTGTCCCTCAATGACTTGCTAAACGTCAAATGTGTAAGGTACAGGGCTCCGCTCACTCGCCTTTGGCGCGTAGGAGCTCTGGTATTACGTAGCGTTATACATATAAGCCTTATTGTAACCGTTAAGTGAAGCTTGCTTACTTCGCACTATCCGCTAGGAACCGCTCGTTGCTATTTTTGTTTAGAGCAGTTTACGCAACTTATCTTTAGCCACTGTCTCTGTTTTGGTTCTTACTATTGTCTACAATTCCGTGAACGAATAAAATTTGCCTTGAGTTGTTGCCAGCTGCTCATCTTGTCTTTTTTTTTTTTTTCCTATCAGCAGACTGTTATCATTAGCTATCATTAGCAAGCATTTCTAGTCGGATCTTTTCCTCTTTGCATTCATAATCTTGGACAATTCTTAGAACGAAGAAAAATTCTTCGAAATTGTTTAAACCGGTAAAGCCTATTAGTACCCTTACAAAGAGCGTTTTGTATAAACATTTTAGAGGTACTAATAGTGTAGCTTTTCTGGTTAAGAGCTCCAATTTTGAATTTATAGTTTGACTGAATTTTTACACTTAAAGTTTCTTTCCTTTTCAGCTTGGAAAAAGGCTATTAATGAAACTAATCTTGCATGACTGTATCTTATCTTTCTCCATTTGCTAGGCATGTATTTCAAGTGTGGAATCCTTTTGCTGATGCTAGTCGGATGTTGTAAGTATCAAAACGTACGCCGGCACACGAGCACACTCACGAACGCCCTGCTTACAAATGTACTCAACCGCGCACGCTCACTTACACGTGCACACTAACGCGTGCACCCACCCACGCGCGCACCCGCCCACTCACGCACCCGCCCACGCACAAGTGCGCATGCGGGAATACAGTCATGCCCTTAAACAAGCATCAATAAAAAGTACAAGATGCTTTCTTATAATCAAGAAGTTATCAGAACTATTTCAAATTTTATGTTCTGTTCTGTTTGTTCTTTGCAGGTGCAGGTATGGTTTCCTACCTTCGTGACCATGCAGAAAGAAAAACAAAACCCTGAAGAGTGATAAATAGAATTATTTTGATAATGAACTTTAACTTCAAGTTTTACGAATAAAAATCAGCGATAATAATTTCCAATGAGGTTTAGATGACTTGTTCAACATTTTCAAATCCTATAAAGCCAGATTCCTAGCAGTTCTTTAGTTATTGAGAATGCCTAATGCCTATTGCCATTGACGCATAATTCTTTTTATGCCGAAGAAGGTTACAGTATTTTAACCGAAACGTCCAAAACAACTTTTTTTTAGTCAGTGACAACAAACATTTTAATATCCTTAAGTTAATTTGAGTTTCTTTCATGAACGAAGAACATCATAAAGGCAATCCGTGTCATGGGATTTCAGGCATGGAAACAGATCTATTTGACGAGACAAAAAAAAGACTCATTTTGGATGACTCTTAATACTTACTTTGTATCAGTTTAGTCTGTCAATAAGGTTGTGTCGCGTTGATTTAATTCTCATTGATCGATTATCTGACTACAGTCTGTGCAAAGGTTTAAAATTAATTATGCAAATGCTCAATTCTTTACTAGGTGGATGTGTGGATTCGCGTTGGGACTGTAACGTATTGGCACGGGACGGCCATTGTCACTCTAACCCGTATGCAACTTTACGTGAATGCCCCATCGCCTGTGCCGTCCCTTGCGGTAAGTGCTTTGTAATCTAGCCTTCTCAGCTTCAATTGGTCCTTCTGCTGCGAAAGACGCTACAAGTAGGTTTCCACCTCGTGTAACTTTGGATCAAATTGGAAGGCTGTAAAGCGCCTTGCCAACGATTCCGTATACTATGGTAGGTCAGTGATAGAACGCAGTGTCCAGATAAACTACAGCGCGGTATCTCAGTGTAACACAGGGGTACAAACAACTTAATAGTTGTTTCATCCAAAAACGGCACTGTTATGCCGGCAAAATTGCACTTTTTATTTTTGACCGGTATAAAGCTTGTGCCCCTGTAATTTACTCGAAATTACACCGGTATAACGTTTGAGTTTGATTTGCTTCCTTTTTCAAAGATCCCTGTGTGGATCACAGGTGGGACTGCCCCAACATAAGCGACGACTGCTACAGCAACCCGTTCGCTACTATCAATGCTTGTCCAAAAACCTGTGGTGCTTGTTATTAAAAGATAAATCTGCAATTGGTAAGTTTTTTTTTTTTCTCCAAACATGTTTAAATAACTTTAGTCAAATTAACTCCTTAGTAATAGCTTCAAGTAAAGGAAAATTCATTCTTTCCGATATGCTCTTCATCCAATAGTGTTACCCTTATTCCTGAGAACGACGGCCCTGGTGAAGACAGATCTCCGTCTGTCCTTTTGGTGCAATGTCGAGTACAATAGCGCAGCCACCATATAACAATCTTTGAGAATTCACTACATTGCATGTGCGACACCTGCCCTGCCTACTCCTGAACTGAGTCGTTGTTTCTTACCATATAACTGATATAGAAGACGTCTTAACCGTAAGTATAGCCTTAGAATTCGGGAAACTTTCAGTCACTTGGAAAGAAGCACACGTAAATTATTTTTCGGAGTGGTTAGAATTCTTCAGGCTACCACAGCCTACAATACCTCTACAAATTCTCCCAAGTAGCGTCAAACGACATTTGTGCCAATCAGTAGGCTAGGGAGAATTAGTCAATTGTCGCTATATTTACTTTAGCTTTTAATGAAAGCATCTATATAACTTAAACCTTATGAATGCTAAAGGGAACTTCTGTAAGTGTAGGGTCTACCCCACCCCCACACAATCAGTCAGAGTCAGTCACGTGATATGTAGAAACTGGTCGACCACGAGGTCGAGAGACCGTTGAGAAAATAAAACGGTTGGACAAGTCTCTGTTTTGACCTTGTCTAGTTCTTTTGTGGAAACGAGGGCTAACACACGAAATAACTTTGTTCTCCACAGAAAGATGGATAACTTTGAAACGCAAGCACTCAGGATCCAGATGACAGATTGCTAAAGCAAGCGTGGGTGATAATTGTAACGGCTGGGGAAAACAGTGATGTTTATAAACAGAGGGCATAAATGGATGTTAATAAAGAGAGGGCATAAATGGAACTGGTTGAACTGGTCTGTTTTCTTATCATCCTGCTATTAAACAAATCGCGATAAAACTCCCGATGCGAGTGACCTAAAAAAAAAAGAGGGAATACTGGGAAAGATGGAAGGAATTATAAAAAACGAAAATTCACCTAAGGGAGTCTAAAGGGACTCTGCAATAATTACCTGAAAGGGGGGGGGGGTGTAAAATTAGAGTGGGGGCATAGGAGAAAATGACAACAAGAGAGAGGGGGCTGGATGTAAAATTTAATACATACAGTGGGGCATTACTTTTTCATTACTTTTTGCAAACTTGAAAAGTAGTGGAAGAGTTATTAGAGTTCAAATATAAACACTAACATTAGAATAACACTGACAAATTTATCAACTCTAAGGTGTTCTGATCTATGAACTGTTGTTTTCCTATCTGTCATGCAGTAGGAAAGGAATGCCTCTGTTATATATGGGAGGAGACTTTTTCAAGAGGGGTAGCCTTTATATTATCATTATGTGATGGGGGTTAAAATTAATTTTTGCTTAATGAGAGGGGGGGGCATGACTTAGTTTTGGGGCATATTTCACGCATTTCCCAGCCCCCCTCAGCCCCCCCCCTTCCCCCTCCAGGTAATTATTGCACAATCCCTAAGGCCCTAGTTCGAGTTCTTTTTTTCCCTAACAGCTACCAATCATCTTTGTGGATGTGTTTTTCACGTAATTTACACGAAATAGACAGGATTTGAGTTTAACACTAGTACCGCTGAATGAAAGGGCTCCAAAGGGAATGTCCACTAACGAAGAGCCAGACGTGGCACATGAAAAAAAAAAAAAAGAATTTCACATCCCTCCCAGAGATAGCTTATGGTAAGCCTAGAAACGTGGTGGGATTTTTTTCTTGAATTAGGTTTCTAAACCGGCCAAAAAATCCCAAACTTACGGTCCCACGTCTGGTCAAAAACACGCAAAATTTAGTGACCAAAACCTTATCATAAACTTCGCTCTGTTTAATCTACATTACAACAACACTCCAGTTTGAGCCTGGAAACGTATTGTTAAGGAGTTTACAAGTCTTCGGAGGCCAAGCATAGTTCTGTGGGTTAGTTATCAAGGTCACGACGAGCCGCCTAAAATCACTTTCAAAGCAAACGGTTTTTATTTTAAAGTTCAAAGGATCCAAACGAGACCCGCAAAATATCGCGGGGAAATTTTCCTGCCAGAGAAACTGTGTTTTTTTGTGTATGTGTGTTTTGCGTTCGGGAGGGGAGGGGGCGGGGGAGGAGTTGGGATTACTCCCGTATACGGGCTATCAGAGGTATGTGCGGCCCCAAAGAGTATGGTTTTTGAGCTGTTTTTGTTTGAAAAAGGTGTAGTTTTGGACCATAAGGGCCTGAAATAGGATGGATTTTTCACTCGGGCTTTGGCTTTGAGTATTCTGTTTACAAGGAACCGATTATTTCCGCATAAACATTGGCAAATTTGTTGTTCTTCTCAAATGTTTTCGCAGATGAGGCCTTTTTCTAGTTTGCCGTTTACTGATTTTATAGGTCTGAAAATTGGGTATCGACTTCTCCTTCCTGGGGACTGGGGAGGAGAATTTTGGAGTTGTGTGATGTCTCAGTCTAACTATTTCATGTGATAGATCAATGCCGAATGATGTATCGTATACTGTCATGATATGTTCCCATTTTGTTACATAACCACAATATTTATAACTATTAAAGACATTTTTCTTATAAGATTAAATTTGAAAATACAGTTAACAATAAAGATTAGCGAAAAAACTGAGCAACGACGTTTCGGTGTCATCCTGGCACCATTTTCAAGTTAAAAAATATTTGTGCGAAAAGTAAACTAATTTATACCAATGGTAGAGGTGCGAAATTGAATAAATTAAGATTAAGATAGCTGTTCAATGTTCATGTTCATTCCAATGAGGTGTCAAACACTGGTAATGAGTTCAGTGTCTGTTCAAAGCCTAAACAAATACTTTTGCGCGAATGGAGTCTGACTGTGTGTTAAGGCTCGGTTTCTTCTTGCGAATCCACAACATTTCATGGATCAAGCAATCGAACTTTCCCTGACATTTCTTTAGGATCTTAAAGTTGTTAGTTAGGTCACCAACTGTATCAACTCGGTGTTCATTTTGAAGGTGTTTTCCGATGGCGGTAAATCGGTGTTCCTCAATGCGCTTGTAAAGATGACGGCTAGTGTAACCGACGTATTCTGCATCACACAGATCACATACATAGTTAGAAACAACGCACTGTTGATTGATCAAAGGTGGTTTTGGCTCTTGTACTTTGAGATCATCGCCAATTTTACGGCTTCTGAACACCGGCTGTAGTTTGTGATCAAGTTTATTACTCAAGTCCGAGAGATGTTTCTTTACTATGTCCGCTGATTTCTGGTCTTTAAAAGGCAGGACAATGCGGTAGATATTCTCTGTTGGAGGCGTCGATCTTGTGTCTGGTGACATCACTGAATTAACGGTTGGTATGTCGCAGAAGCCTTTCTGAAGACTTTGAACAACTGTCATCCATCCATATCCTTCACCATGGAGATCGCATCTAACGGTAAGCTACCATTTGTCGGCATTGAAATATGCAAGAAGGGCTGCAAGCTGGTAACAAGTGTTTACCGTAAACCCACAAACACTGGTCTCCTCTTACACCACCAAAGTCATGTCGAAAACCACTATAAAAGATCTTTAGTTAAAACCATGTTAAACTGTGCTTAACGCTTGTCCTCAACATGGGAACTATTCTCAACAGAATGCGAACGCCTTAAACTGATCTTTTCTAACCTCAAGTACTCAGATTCTCTTGTGAACTCCATCATCACCCGTTTTGTTAATTCAGTGATGTCACCAGACACAAGGTCGACGCCTCCAACAGAGAATATCTACCGCATTGTCCTGCCTTTTAAAGACCAGAAATCAGCGGACATAGTAAAGAAACATCTCTCGGACTTGAGTAATAAACTTGATCACAAACTACAGCCGGTGTTCAGAAGCCGTAAAATTGGCGATGATCTCAAAGTACAAGAGCCAAAACCACCTTTGATCAATCAACAGTGCGTTGTTTCTAACTATGTATGTGATCTGTGTGATGCAGAATACGTCGGTTACACTAGCCGTCATCTTTACAAGCGCATTGAGGAACACCGATTTACCGCCATCGGAAAACACCTTCAAAATGAACACCGAGTTGATACAGTTGGTGACCTAACTAACAACTTTAAGATCCTAAAGAAATGTCAGGGAAAGTTCGATTGCTTGATCCATGAAATGTTGTGGATTCGCAAGAAGAAACCGAGCCTTAACACACAGTCAGACTCCATTCGCGCAAAAGTATTTGTTTAGGCTTTGAACAGACACTGAACTCATTACCAGTGTTTGACACCTCCGTTGGAATGAACATGAACATTGAACAGCTATCTTAATCTTAATTTATTCAATTTCGCACCTCTACCATTGGTATAAATTAGTTTACTTTTCGCACAAATATTTTTTAACTTGAAAATGGTGCCAGGATGACACCGAAACGTCGTTGCTCAGTTTTTTCGCTAATCTTTATTGTTAACTAAAGACATTTTTCGCAAGTTTATTACCGTAAGCGGAAAAAGCGTCGGCAATTTTAGGCGAAAGTTGAACTTGCGTACAGGCATGCTTTGAAAGGGCAAATGGACTTCACGTTTACTTGCCAGGTCAAGCTAGCTGCAGTCCGTGTAACGAATGACGTAGAAAATGTTGAAAACAAACTTGATTTAACCAACCGCCATTACGAGAAATATTTCAAAGTTATGCATAGAACTTGTACTCTGCACAGCACGGGGATTGCTTTTCAACATTTTGTTGTGGTCGAGATTGCTAACTGACTTGTGATTATTCACTCTCTAGGCTATCAGACGCGATTAATAATCCAAGATAATCAGAACTGTAGGAAGGGCGCGCTTTCAAGTTGAATTAATTTCCAGAGCATTCTGTATATATCACATTCCACATAATTATAACATTACCTAAGTCATGCCAAATGCCATTTCACAAACTCCTTTCGCCCTATACCCTCGCTAGTTGTAACGGTACTTTTATAGAATTTTCATTTATTGGCAAAACTTGCGAGCCCTTCCCTTGCTAAACAATAAATAAATGTAGCGTGGCGTGCAATTTAACGAAAGAAAGGAGGCGGCGCCCAAGCCGTTTCGCTTGATCGGATAAAAAGCCTGGCGCCCTACTCATAAGATATTCCGTGCCAATGCTTCTAATTTAGTTAGTCTAAAGACTTCAGCTTCGAAGGACAGATCTAAGATAAAGAGTTATATTATCAATATTCAACGGTGAATTTTACTGCATGTTTTGGATGCAAAATAGAAATTTATAAGACTAACGATCCAAGAAATTGAAAGTCTCCCAGAATGTACACCAGGATAATGCGGCTAACGTTTTATCGCTAAATTATACTGAAAAACCATTCTTCTACGCCTTGAAATTATTATGTTACAAAGAAAACAAACAAATATCAGCAAACGAATCATTCAAGTTTAAGTACAAACTCCCCACTGGATTCCCTGCTACAAAATACGTGATGTCTTCTCCTTAAAACTAAAGTGTTTCAACGGACGATTCGCAGTATTTTCCTTATTTGGTAATGCCATAATTACTTCGAGATATTTTCGAATAGGTGTGTCGGCAGCTGTTAATTGTTTTTCTTATTTACCAAAATTTGTCTTATCGTTCAACATATTTATCTTATTTCTAACTTAAGTTTCATCTAAAGCATGGTTAACAGATACATTGATGTCCGCGGTAACAGCAGACATACCTGCACGGTCCTCCTAACTTAAAAGAAAGGTTTTGTTCCCCACTGTTTCAACTCGTATATTTTGAAGGCGATTTTTGTTTACAACATTGGCGATAAACCAGAAATTTAGATGTTCCAACTGTATGAGCTTAACTCTAGGACTATAAAAAATGATCTGAGCACTATTTTTTACCTGCATTCTCCTAGTTTTTCATTTTGATCAAAAAAAAAAATAATGAGTAAATATTACCACCGAAAACCCTTTCCTACCCTAGAAAAACGACCCTGATAATGCGCTATTTGCAGAGTCTACCTCAGGGGAAGTTTCGTTGAGGTAAACTAAAACTACACCCAAAGTGTTCAATTTCGAACAAAAGATGACAAGAACCGCCAACTATTGTGGACTAAGCATAACTGTCCGGAAGAACAAATAAATTATAAAAGGAAGTCTTCCAGAATGTACACAAGGATAATGTTGCTTACACGTACTGTTTATTTATCTCATCTTTCATGTCATCAGTAATTTTGAACAGAAAATGTGATTTCCTTGGTAACCAAAGGGAAATGTTTCCTTTTGATCAAGTTTAACAGCCGATAATCAGTAGTTTTTCAGCACAGTTTGAGAAATGATACTAGTCATGCGCTATTTGCAAAGTCTACTGGGGGCGGAAGTTTTGTTCACTTTTCAAACAAAGCTGTAAACGTGTAAAGCTACACCTTAAGTGTTTATTTCGAACAAAAGATGACAAGTACTGCCAAGTATGGTTCACTGGCATAACTGTCCACAAAAACAAATAACTTAAAGGAAGTCTCCTAGAATGTACACACGGATAATGTTGCCTGTACATACCGTCTGATTATCTCAACTTCCATGTCATCGGTAGTTTGAACAGAAAATTTGATTTCCTTGGTAACCAAAGATACCAAAAATACCAAAGACAAGAAATTAACAAACTACAAATACCATCATGTGCGAACGATAACAACAGTAAATTATTTGCCTCCTGTTAAAGTAGCATGATGTTCTCTGGGAGACAAAGTTGTAAGTCTGGAAACCGAAAAAAACAAAACAGAAAAACAAAACAAAACAAAACAAAAACAAAAACAAAAACAAAAACAAAAACAAAAACAGAAACAGAAACAGAAACAGAAACAGAAACAGAAACAGAAACAGAAACAGAAACAGAAACAGAAACAGAAACAGAAACAGAAACAGAAACAGAAACAGAAACAGAAACAGAAACAGAAACAGAAACAGAAACAGAAACAGAAACAGAAACAGAAACAGAAACAGAAACAGAAACAGAAACAGAAACAGAAACAGAAACAGAAACAGAAACAGAAACAGAAACAGAAACAGAAACAGAAACAGAAACAGAAACAGAAACAGAAACAGAAACAGAAACAGAAACAGAAACAGAAACAGAAACAGAAACAGAAACAGAAACAGAAACAGAAACAGAAACAGAAACAGAAACAGAAACAGAAACAGAAACAGAAACAGAAACAGAAACAGAAACAGAAACAGAAACAGAAACAGAAACAGAAACAGAAACAGAAACAGAAACAGAAACAGAAACAGAAACAGAAACAGAAACAGAAACAGAAACAGAAACAGAAACAGAAACAGAAACAGAAACAGAAACAGAAACAGAAACAGAAACAGAAACAGAAACAGAAACAGAAACAGAAACAGAAACAGAAACAGAAACAGAAACAGAAACAGAAACAGAAACAGAAACAGAAACAGAAACAGAAACAGAAACAGAAACAGAAACAGAAACAGAAACAGAAACAGAAACAGAAACAGAAACAGAAACAGAAACAGAAACAGAAACAGAAACAGAAACAGAAACAGAAACAGAAACAGAAACAGAAACAGAAACAGAAACAGAAACAGAAACAGAAACAGAAACAGAAACAGAAACAGAAACAGAAACAGAAACAGAAACAGAAACAGAAACAGAAACAGAAACAGAAACAGAAACAGAAACAGAAACAGAAACAGAAACAGAAACAGAAACAGAAACAGAAACAGAAACAGAAACAGAAACAGAAACAGAAACAGAAACAGAAACAGAAACAGAAACAGAAACAGAAACAGAAACAGAAACAGAAACAGAAACAGAAACAGAAACAGAAACAAGAACAAGAACAAGAACAAGAACAAGAACAAAAACAAAAACAAAAACAACAACAACAACAACAAACACAACAAAACAAATTGTGCTCTGATTTTTAGAGAAACATTTATAGAAGCGGTGTCTTCCACGTGCGCAAATACTCAAAGTAATTCGATCTTCACGATGCCTTAGTCGGTGATTACAAAAAACAGAAATTGATAATACAAAAAGTTAAATAAAAATTAGAGTCTTTTTTCAACGAAAGCAAGATACTTAAAGCGAGCTTACCGAATTATTTAATGATAATTATACAAATTAGACAAAAGGCATCATTACTGATGGAATAATGGGATATCCTACGTTAGAGGCTACAATCAACATTCAATTCTCCAGAAAACTACCTCTTGCATTAATTAAAGTTACGTTACAGTCACAAACTTTTGTAGCGCCTATTGCCACAAAAAGGGCCATATAAATTTAAGGGCGTAAATGGTTAATTTTTATCATACACCTTAGGAAAACCAGATAGCAATAAGATCATAATTATCTTTTCATGTCATGTCTTGTCTTGTCTTGTCTTGTCTTGTCTTGTCTCTTGTCTTGTCTTGACTTGTCCTGTCTTGTCTTGTTTTCTCGTCTTGTCTCTTGTCTTGTCTTGTCTCTTGTCTTGTCTTGTCTCTTGTCTTGTCTTGTCTTTACTTGTCCTGTCTTGTCTTGTCTTGTCTTGTCTTGTCATGTCCTGTCTTGTCTTGCTTTGTCTTCTCTTCTCTTCTCTTCTCTTCTCTTCTCTTCTCTTCTCTTCTCTTCTCTTCTCTTCTCTTCTCTTCCCTCCTTTCAATTCTGTTTCTTCTCAATATTGTTCCCTTTCGTTTGGAAATTGAAAACCAGTTTTTATTATCAATTTGGGAGACAAACATTTCGGAACGTTTGCTTGGCAACATTTTGTGAAAGGCTGCCTTTTCTAGCTGAACATCAAATATGACTACAACATGTCGGAGAAAAACTTAGCCGCGAGCGTTACAAAAAGCGCGCCCTTTCTACACTGAATAATTCTCTATAGGTCTATATCTTAGAACGCAAGTGTACAAAATGTTAAAAACCAGCTGCCATTACCAAAAATATTTCAAAGTTATGCACAATACTTGTACTCTGCACAGCACGGGAAATGCTTTTCATCATTTTGTTGTGGTCGAGATCGGTAAATGACTTGTGAATATTCACTCTCTAGGCTGTAAGACGCGATTACTAATCCAAGATAATCAGAACTGTAGGAAGGGCGCGCTTTCAAGTTGAATTAATTTCCAGAACATTCTGTATATATCACATTCCACATAACTATGCCATTACGCAAGTCGTGCCAAATGCCATTTCACAAACTCCCTCCGCCCTATACCATCACTAGTTGTAACGGTACTTGTATAAAATTTTTATTTATTGACAAAACTTGTGAGCCCTTCCCATGCTAAACAAGAAATAAATGTAACGTGGCGTGCATTTTAACGCAAGAAAAAAGAAGGCGCCCATGGCGCCCTACCTATAAGATATTCCGTGTCAATGCTTCTGTTTTAGTTAATCTAAAGACTTCAGCTTCGAAGGACAGATCTAAGACGAAGAGTTATATTATCAACATTCAACGGTGAATTTTACTGCATGTCTTGGATGCAAAATAGAAATTTATTAAACTAACGATTCAAGAAATTGAAAGTCTCCGAGAATGTACACAAGGATAATGTGGCTAACGTTTTATCGCTAAATTATACTGAAAAACCATTCTTCTAGGTCTTGAAATTATAACATTACAAAGACAACAAACGGGGAGGTGCGGTGGCCTCATGGTTAGTGCGCTCGTCTCCGGATCAAGCGGTCCAGGTTCGAGCTCTGGCCGGGGACATTGTGTTGTGTTCTTGGGCAAGACACTTTACTCTCACAGTGCCTCTCTCCACCCATGTGTATAAATAGGTACCGGCGAACTTAATGCTGGGGGTAACCCTGCGATGGACTAGCATCCCATCCAGGGGGGGAGTAGAAATACTCCTAGTCGCTTCATGCTACAGAAACCGGGATAAGCTCCGGCCTGATGGGCCACTTGGCTCGTATGCAGACTTTACCTTTTTAAAGACAACAAACAAATATCAGCAAACAATTTATCCAAGTTGAAGTACTAACTCCCCACTGGATTCCCTACTACAAAATACTTGACGTCTTCTGTTTAAAATCAAGGTGTTTAAATGGACGTTTCGTAGTATTTTCCTTATTTGGTAATGCCATAATTACTTCGAGATATTTTCAAATAGGTTTGTCGGCAGCTGTCAATTGTTTTTCTTATTTACCAAAATATGTCTTATCTTACGACATATTTATCTTATTTCTAACTCGAGCTTCATCTAAAGCATCGTTAACAGATACATTGATGTCCTTGGTAACAGCAGACATACCTGCACGGTCCTCTTCACTTAAAAGAAAGCTTTTGTTCCCTACTGTTTCAAATCATATATTTTAAGGGCGGTTTTTGCTTACAACATTGGCGACAAATCAGAAATGTTGATGTTCGAACTGTCTCAGCTTAACTCTAAGAGTATGGAAAATAATCTGAGAACTATTTTTTACCTACCATTTCTTAGTTTTTAATTTTGATCAAAAAAATTTAATGAGTAAATATTACCACCGAAAACCCTTTCCTACCCTAGAAAAACGTCCTTGGTCATGCGCTCTTTGCTTTGAAGGACAGATCTAAGACGAAGAGTTATATTATCAACATTCAACGGTGAATTTTACTGCATGTTTTGGATGCACAATAGAAATTTATAAGACTAACGATCCAAGAAATTGGAAGTCTCCCAGAATGTACACAAGGATAATGTGGGTAACGTTATATCGCTAAATTATACTGAAAACCCATTCTTCTATGCCTTAAAATTATTACATTACAAAGACAACAAACAAATAGCAGCAAACGAATTATCCAAGTTGAAGTACTAACTCCCCACTGGAATCCCTACTACAAAATATGTCACGTCTTCTGTTTAAAATCAAGGTGTCTAAACGGACGTTTCGCAGTATATTCCTTATTTGGTAATGCCATAATTACTTCGAGATATTTTCAAATAGGTTTGTCGGCAGCTGTTAATTGTTTTTCTTATTTACCAAAATATGTCATATCTTACGACATATTTATCTTATTTCTAACTTGAGTTTCATCTAAAGCATCGTTAACAGATACATTGATGTCCTTGGTAACAGCAGACATACCTGCACGGTCCTCGCCACTTAAAAGAAAGGTTTTGTTCCCTACTGTTTCAACTCGTATATTTTGAAGGCGGTTTTTGCTTACAACATTGGCGACAAACCAGAAATTTTGATGTTCCAACTGTATCAGCTCAACTCTGGGAGTATGAAAAATAATTTGAGAACTATTTTTTACCTGCCTTTTCTTAGTTTTTTATTTTGATCAAAAAAATTTAATGAGTAAATATTACCACCGAAAACCCTTTCCTACCCTAGGAAAACGTCCTTGGTCATGCGCTATTTAGAAATTCTGCTTGGGGCGGAAGTTTCGTTGAGGTAAACTAAAACTGCACCCAAACTGTTTAATTTCGAACAAAAGATGACAAGAACCGCCAAGTATAGAGGACTAAGCATAACTGTCCGCAAGAACAAATAAATTAGAAAAGGAAGTCTTCCAGAATGTACACAAGGATAATGTTGCTTACACGTACTGTTTATTTATCTCATCTTTGATGTCATCAGTAATTTTGAACAGAAAATGTGATATCCTTGGTAACCAAAGGCAAATGTTTCCTTTTAGATCAAGTTTAACAGGTGACAATCAGTAGTTTTTCAGCACAGTTTGAGAAATGATACTAGTCATACGCTATTTGCAAAGTCTACTGGGGGCGGAAGTTTTGTTCACTTTTCAAACAAAGCTGTAAACTAAAACTACACCTTAAGTGTTTATTTCGAACAAAAGATGACAAGAACAGCCAAGTATGGTTCACTAGACATAACTGTCCGCAAAAACAAATAAATTAAAGGAAGTCTCCCAGAATGTACACACGGATAATATTGCCTGTACATACTGTTTGTTTATCTCAACTTTAATGTCATCGGTAATTTTGAACAGAAAATGTGATTTCCTTGGTAACCAAAGATAAGTGTCCCCCTTTCATTAAATGCAAGTAGTTTTTCAGCACAGTTTGTTTCTTTAAGTAGTTACTGAACACCGAAAGCTCTCCCTCTACTGGAAAAATATCTCTAAGCATGCGCTGTTTGAAAACCACTGTTCTGGAAACAATTTGTCTTCCAGGTATGATCCGCACGTTATTAACTAATTTAACTTTTGACAGCTGTTAGTTTCCCGTCTAACTAGGACCCTTTAAAGCACACACAGAAAATACGGGCTCTCATTCTTTTCGGAAACGTTTTCATGAAAGGAAGATCTTTCCTGTTGCCGGAGAATTTCATCAAAGTACAGCAGAGTGAGCAAGACGAGCAGTAAGTTTCTATCTCCTATTTGAAATGTCATTCCGGGATGATTTAGTTCCTCTTGATAAAGTAAGGTGGCACTATGCACCTTTATGTGCATTAGGATGTCCTGTTCTCAAAAACATATTCGTTAAACAAAGAACATAATACTTCGCTATCTAAAAGTTTTATCGAAAGCCTTAACTATAAAGGGAAGTGTAATTAGTTTTACACAGCGGAGGTGCAATTAAACTTTCGATTGAATTGCTCTCGTCCTTTACCCTGAAGACTTTTTTTTGACATGATGACGTTACTATAGATGGCAAACTAGAATGAAATTAAATGGCGCGCTCCCTTACAGTAAAGCAGCATTGTGAGACGCCGAAGCCTCAACTAACTTTAAGTGGGGAAATACGAAATAGCTATGTTACACAATAGTTTATCGTTGTGGGTCTTTCGTATAGAGAACGAGTCAATAAAACTTCCGTCTCTGTTCATGAATTCTGACAAGTAATTTTCTTCAACTGCAAGAGTTTCCTTTTTCTCTTTCATCGATGTAGATCTGCTCAAAAAGCACATGAGAAGTGTTACATTTCATGAATTGGCCCGTTAAAGACCGCAAAACAAAACAAAAACAAAAAAACAAAAAAACAAAAAACAAAACGAAAGAAAAAGAAGAACACTCGAGAAGTTAGCTTTCTTTTTGAAGTATAATGTAAAACTATATACTTTAAAACTTCCACCCCTTTTACATGTTCATTCACAATAGTTTCTTCAACTGTAGAGTTTGACCGTTTTTTTCTTTTATTATAGCTGATCTTTTCATAAGGAATGTAAGCAGTTTAAATCGTTTTAGCGCAGCTCCGGCTGACCGAAGCGTCAACCGGAGCCCCATGCATAGTCATACAAACGCAAGACTCATGACCTCGGGTACAGTTTTTCCAATACGAGCCTACCAAGGCCGGCAAATAACATATTATGTATCATAAATCAATGTAGCAGCATGATGTATTAACCATAAAGACTTGGCTGCCTAAACACGAAACAGAAAATGTCGTTTTAAGAAAACATCATGGACCGCAAGGATGCAAAAAAGTATGCAAAAATGAACTAATAATTGTAGAAACTGAACCGAACGCGGCTACCAAAGGCGATGCAAAAAAAAAAAAAAAAAAGCGACGAAATAGAAATCTGTAACGCTCGTGGGTGCAGCGGGGTTCCACGGTATATATAACTACCTGTTCAGAGCGATTTCACTTATAAGCTTATCAGCTTATGAAGAACCGAGAAGACATGAAATAATACACTAACGATAAAAAGCAAAAATAACATAGTGGCCGGTGTTGCCCAGCAACAGTAGCCACAAAAAGGGAAGCAAAACTTTAATTTTGCCTTTCTTCCTTTCCTTTAATTGCCAGCGTCTTTAATTTCCTATCTTCATCTTAATTACCACCCTCCCTCGTCCTCTCCACCGCCAACAGCTGTATTTTTCAGTGCGGGCAATTTACTTTTGGCGTACTGTCTACATTATAATTCTATACGTCGTGTGTATACACGCATTTATTATAAAGTTGTGGCTTTCATTGCGGATATCGTAATGTTGAGTATGCATCAAAAAATGTAGCTTTAGTGTGCTCTGTAGATTTCTATTTGAATATTACTAAACAGGTCTAAACAACGTGAAAAAAAAATACGATCTGATCTCAAGACATCCTCTCTTAGATATCCAATACGTTTCTTCGCTACCATAGACAAACCTACTTCGATAACCGTAACCTACTGCAGCGTTTTCAAACCAGGAACTCGTCGAGTGCTGTCTTGGTGTACATTATTTAAGAAGATAAGTCGACGTAATTCTGAGTTTGGGAATAACAAAATGGCTGCTGGTATCCAAACGTTTTGCTATTTATATGTGGAAACTTTCGTGTATCTGAAAATAAATCAGTAGTTGTAGTTCTTAGTCTCAAGGTAAGAAAAAAATAATAATAATAATAATAACGGCTTTGTGTTACGGAAAACAAGTGGCCAGTGTTGTTTCAATCCAAAGGTCTCATACTATACAGATTTTACATTATATCCTTTTGCACGGGTGTGTTAAAATGTACACAGTTGGTCAGCATAAAAATACCAAAGACAAGAACATGACAAACTACAAATACCATTATGTGCGAAGGATAACAACAGTAAATTATTTGCCTCCTGTTAAAGTAGCATGATGTTCCGTGGGAGACCAAGTCGTACGTCTGGAAACCGAAAAAACAAAACAAAAAACAAAACAAAACAAAACAAAACAAAAACAAAACAAACCAAAAATGGGTTCTGATTTTTAAAGAAATACTTATAGAAGCAGTGTCTTCCAAGCGCCCAAACACTCAAAATAATTCGATCTTCACGATGCCTTAGTGGGTGATCTACAAAAAACAGAAATTATTAATACAAAAAATTAAACTAAAATTAGAGTTCTTTTTTTAACGAAAGCAAGATATTTTAAGCGAGCTTACCGAATTATTTAATGATAATTATACAAACTTGAGAAAAGGCATAATTACTGATGGGACAATGGGATATCCTACGTTAGAGGCTACAATCAACATCCAATTCTCCAGAAAACTACCTCTTGCATTAATTAAAGTTATGTTACATTCACAAACTTTTGTAGCACCCATGACCACAAAAAGGGCGATATAAATTTAAGGGCGTAAAGGGTTAAATTTTATCATACACCTTACAAAAACCAGATAGCAATAAGATCATAATCATCTTTTCATGTCGTGTCCTGTCTTGTCTTGTCTTGTCTTGTCTTGTTTTCTCTTCTCTTCTCTTCTCTTCTCTTCTCTTCTCTTCTCTTCTCTTCTCTTCTCTTCTCTTCTCTTCTCTTCTCTTCTCTTCCCTCCTTTCATTTCTGTTTCTTCTCAATATTGGTCCCTTTCGTTTTCAAATTGAAAACCTGTTTTCATTATCAATTTACGGGACCAACATTCCGGAACGTTTCCTTGGCAACATTTTGTAAGAGGCTGTCAATCTTAGCTGAGCATCAAATATGAGTTCAAGATGTCGGAGAAAAGCTTAGCCGCGAGCGTTATAAAAAGCGCGCCCTTTCTACACTGAGTAATTCTCTATAGGTCTATATCTTAGAACGCAAGCGTGCAAAATGTTGAAAACCAGCTGCCATTACGAGAAATATTTTAAAGTTATGCACAGAACTAGTACTCTGCACAGCGCGGGAATTGCTTTTCAACATTTTGTTGTGGTCGAGATCGGTAACTGACTTGTGATTATTCACTCTTTAGGCTGTCAGACGCGATTAATAATCCAAGATAATCAGAACTGTAGCAAGGGCGCGCTTTCAAGTTGAATTAATTTCCAGAGCATTCTGCATATATCACATTCCACATAATTATGCCATTACGCAAGTCATGTCAAATGCCATTTCACAAACTCCTTCCGCGTTATACCCTCCCTAGTTGGGGAGGTACTTTTATAGAATTTTTATTTATTGGCAAAAGTTGCGAGCCCTTCCCATGCTGAAACATAAATAAATGTTGTGTGGCGTACAAATTAACGGAAGAAAAAGTACGGCGTCCAAGCCGTTTCGCTTGATCGGATAAAAAGCCTGGCGCTTCACTTATAAGATATTCCGCGCCAATGCTTTTGTTTCACTTAGTCTAAGACTTCAACTTCGAAGGACATCTGTAGGACGAGGACTTGGCAACAGTAAACGGTGAGTTCTACTGCATGTTTTGGATGTAAAACAGAAATTTATAAGACTAACGATCTAAGTAATTGGCGTTGTACTACGGTGCGAAAAATCAAACATTATGTTCACGCATAATGTTATTTTTGTCGAGCCATGACGGTCACGCAATGGTCCGTAGGCCTGGTTTCTGTCAAGTATCACCCCAGGAGGGAGAGGGGGCGTTCCCTCAAGGATACAAGATATTTCTCCCGAGCTATGCGGCCTTCTTCCCTTGGCCCTCGTAACGTCGCTATTTCGCAAGGAAAATTTTTTCTACACTACCTCCAAGAATTTTCAGGCAAGTACCTGTTCTCATTTTCGACTCTTCAGTGCCCTCTTTAGATCTTAGTTTACAAATATTGTGCTCCAAGCGGTCATATGACGGTAACACGTGTTTCGATGCTTGGTCATTCCTTTATTCGTCGTTTACGCGAATATGTAGGGCGGAGTACCGATCTAGATGCTAACTTGCATAATCTTGACGGCATAGAGTTAAAATGGCACGGGGTGGGGGAAGGACAGTACTCAAGACCGTCCAATTTGATCTTTCTGTGGTTGAATCGTTCAAGCTCGACATAGTTATATTACAGCTAGGAACCAACGACTTCTTTCACCTTTCCCCAGTGAACGTTGCCTCAGCAATTGAAGACCTTGCCCGGTCCCTCCATGACTTGCTAAACGTCAAATGTGTAAGGTACAGGGCTCCGCTCACTCGCCTTTGGCGCGTAGGAGCTCTGGTATTACACAGCGTTATAGATATAAGCCTTATTGTAACCGTTAAGTGAAGCTTGCTTACTTCGCACTATCCGCTAGGAACCGCTCGTTGCTATTTTTATTTAGAGCAGTTTACGCAACTTATCTTTAGCCACTGTCTCTGTTTTGGTTCTTACTATTGTCTACAATTCCGTGAACGAATAAAATTTGCCTTGAGTTGTTGCCAGCTGCTCATCTTGTCTTTTTTTTACCTATCAGCAGACTGTTATCATTAGCTATCATTAGCAAGTATTTCTGATCGGATATTTTCCTCTTTGCATTCATAATCTTGGACAATTCTTAGAACGAAGAAAAATTCTTCAAAATTGTTCAAACCGGTAAAGCCTATTAGTACCCTTACAAAGAGCGTTTTGTATAGACATTTTAGACGTAGTAATAGTGTAGCTTTTCTGGTTAAGAGCTCCAATTTTGAATTTATAGTTTGACTGAATTTTTACACTTAAAGTTTCTTTCCTTTTCAGCTTGGAAAAAGGCTATTAATGAAACTAATCTTGCATGGCTGTATCTTATCTTTCTCCATTTGCTAGGCATGTATTTCAAGTGTGGAATCCTTTTGCTGATGCTAGTCGGATGTTGTAAGTATCAAAACGTACGCCGGCACACGAGCTCACTCACGAACGCCCTGCTTACAAATGTACTCAACCGCGCACGCTCACTTACACGTGCACATTAACGCGTGCACCCACCCACGCGTACACCCGCCCACGCACGCACCCGCCCACGCACAAGTGCGCATGCGGGAATACAGTCATGCACTTAAACAAGAATCAATAAAAAGTAAAAGATGCTTTTTTATAATCAAGAACTTATCAGAACTTTTTCAAATTTTATGTTCTGTTCTGTTTGTTCTTTGCAGGTGCAGGTATGGTTTCCTACCTTCGTGACCATGCAGAAAGAAAAACAAAACCCTAAAGAGTGATAAATAGAATTATTTTGATAATGAACTTTGACTTCAAGTTTTACGAATAAAAATCAGCGATAATAATTTCCAATGAGGTTTAGATGACTTGTTCATCATTTTCAAATCCTATAAAGCCAGATTCCTAGCAGTTCTTTAGTTAATGAGAATGCCTAATGCCTATTGCCATTGACGCATAATTCTTTTTATGCCGAAGAAGGTTACAGTATTTTAACCGAAACGTCCAAAACAACTTTTTTTAGTCTGTGACAACAAACATTTTAATATCCTTAAGTTAATTTGAGTTTCTTTCATGAACGAAGAACATCATAAAGGCAATCCGTTTCATGGGATTTCAGGCATGGAAACAGATCTATTTAATGATAGAAAAAAGATTCATTTTGGATGACTTTTAATACTTACTTTGTACTAGTGTACTCTGTCAATAAGGTTGTGTCACGTTGATTTAATTCTAATTGAACGATTATCTGACTACGGTCTGAGCAAAGGTTTAAAATTAATTATGCAAATGCTCAATTCTTTACTAGGTGGATGTCAGGATTCGCGTCCGGACTGTAACGTATTGGCACGGGACAATCATTGCCACGCTAACCCGTGGGCAACACTACGTCAATGCCCCATCGCCTGTGCCGTCCCTTGCGGTAAGTACTTTTTAATCTAGCCTTCTCAGCTTCAATTGGTCCTTCTGCTGCAAAAGACGCTACAAGTAGGTTTCCACCTCGTTTAACCTTGGGATCAAATTGGAAGGCTGTAAAGCGCCTTGCCAACGATTCCGTATACTATGGTAGGTCAGTGATAGAACGCAGTCTCCAGATAAACTACAGCGCGGTATCTCAGTACTACACAGGGGTACAAACAACTTAATAGTTGTTTCATCGAAAAACGGCACTGTTATGCCGGCAAAATTGCACTTTTTATTTTTGACCGGCATAAAGCTTGTGCCCCTGTATTTTACTCGAAATTACACCGGTATAATGTTTGAGTTTGATTTGCTTGCCTTTTCAAAGAACCCTGTGAGGATCACAGGTGGGACTGCGCCAACATAAGCGACGACTGCCACAGCAACCCGTTCGCTACTATCAATGCTTGTCCAAAAACCTGTGGTGCTTGTTACTAAAAGATAAATCTGCAATCGGTAAGTTTTTTTTTTTTTTTTTCTCCAAACATGTTTAAATAACTTTAGTCAAATTAATTCCTTAGTAATAGCTTCAAGTAAAGGAAAATTCATTCTTTCCGATATGCTCTTCATCCAATAGTGTTACCCTTATTCCTGAGAACGACGACCCTGGTGACGACAGATCTCTGTCCTTTTGGTGCATTGTCGAGTATAATAGCGCAGCCACCATATAACAATCTTTGAGAATTCACTACAATGCATGCGCGACACTTGCCCTGCCTACTCCTGAACTGAATCGTTGTTTCTTACCATATAACTGATATAGAAGACGTCTTAATCATAAGTATAGCCTTAGAACTCGAGAAACTTTCAGTCACTTGGAAAGAAGAACACGTACATTATTTTCCGGAGTGGTTAGAATTTTTCAGGCTACCACAGCCTACGATACCTCTACAAATTCTCCCAAGTAGCGTCAAACGACATTTGTGCCAATCAGTAGGCTAGTGAGAATTAGTCAATTGTCGCTATATTTCCTTTAACTTTTAATGGAAGCATCTATATAACTTAAACCTTATGAACTGCTAAAGGGAGCTTCTGCAAGTGTAGGGTTTACCCCACCCCCACACAATCAGTCACAGTCAGTCACGTGATATGTAGAAACTGGTCGACCACGAAGTCGAGAGACCGTTGAGAAAATAAAACGGTTGGACAAGTCTCTGTTTTGACCTTGTCTAGTTCTTTTGTAGAAACGAGGGCTAACACACGAAATAATTTTGTTCTCCACAGAAAGATGGATAACTTTGAAACGCAAGCACTCAGGATCCAGATGACAGATTGCTAAAGCAAGCGTGGGTGATAATTGTAACGGCTGGGGAAAACAGTAATGCTTATAAAGAGAGGGAATAAATGGATGTTAATAAAAAGAGGGCATAAATGGAACTTGTTGAACTGGTCTGTTTTCTTGTCATCCTGTTATTAAACAAATTGCGATAAAACTCCCGATTCAAGCGGAACTAAAAAAAGGGGGAATACTGGGGAAGACGGAAGAAATTATAAAAGACGAAAATTCACCTAAGGGAGTCTAAAGGGACTCTGCAGGAATTACCTGAGCGGGGGTGGGGGGGGGGGATGGAAAATTAGAGTGGGGGCATAGGAGAAAATGACAATAAGAGAGAGGGGGGTTGGATGTAAAATTTAATACATACAGTGGGGCATGACTTTTTCATTCCTTTTTGCAAACTAGAAAAGTAGTGGAAGATTTATTAGAGTTTAAATACAAATACTAACATTAGAATAACACTGACAAATTTATCAACTCTAAGGGGTTCTGATCTATGAACTGTTGTTTTCCTATCTGCCATGCAGTAGGAAAGGAATGCCTCTGTTATATATGGGAGGAGACTTTTTTCAAGGGGGGTAGCCTTAATATTATCATTATGTGATGGGGGTTAAAATTAATTTTTGCTTAATGAGAGGGGGGCATGACTTAGTTTTGGGACATATTTCACCCATTTCCCAGCCCCCCTCCTCTCCAGGTAATTATTGCACAATCCCTAAGGCCCTAGTTCGAGTTCTTTTTTCCCCTAACAGCTACCAATCATTAGACGCTTTTAATTAGGTGATATGTGGTGCTAACAAGCCGAGAACCATTTTAAAAAATATGTAAGATAGTATTTACTATGAGTATTCACCTTTGTGGATGAGTTTTTCACGTAATTTACACGAAATAGACAAGATTCGACTTTAACACTAGTACCGCTGAATGAAAGGACTCCAGAGGGAATGTCCAATAACGAAGAGCCAGACGTGGCACATGAAAAAAAAAAAAAAAATCTTTTTTCATATTCCTCCTCGAGATAGCCTATGGTAAGCCTGGTGGGATTTTTTCTTGAATTATGTTTCTAAACCCGCCAAAAAAATCCCAAACTTACGGTCCCACGTCTGGTCAAAAACACGCAAAATTTAGTGACCAAAACCTTATCATAAAATTCGTTCTGTTTAATCTGCATCACAGTAACACTCCAGTTTGAGCCTGGAAACGTATTGTTAAGGAGTTTAAAAGTCTTCTGAGGCCAAGTATATTTCTGTGGGTTAATTATCAAGGTCACGACGAGCCGCCTAAAATCACTAAAATTCGCTTCCACAAAATTCTTGATTATGCACACCTTTTCAATCGGCAAATTCGCTACCCGGTAAGACACTGTAACAAGTAAAATTCTAACATTTCGAAGGAAGAAATTTCACTGTAAAACCTGGTATTTTCTGGTATTTAAACCTGGTTTTTCATCAGCGCTGAGTACTAACGCTCTCAAAATAGTGATAATCACAACACTAACCTGCTAGAAACGAAAACAATGGGCAAGTGCCTGTGACCAGATAATCAAAGGAATGTGAAAATATCTCTTTGTATTTGATTTTTTCGGTATTTGGACTTAAACTATGGAAGAAAAGTCGTGTTGAGCTCACCTCCTCTAAAATATTACATTTAAATATTAAGTACTGGTGTATTCAGAATCCTACACGATAAACATTGCGACGCGTGGGGTTCTTCAAATTCCGCAAAGTACATGATCTTCCTTTTGACATTCAACTGACTCCGAGATAATCTACCGCATTCCAATCCCTTTTTCTTAAACAGCAATCCATAAAAGTGGTGAGGCCTTCCAGCTTTAATCCTCTGCTTGCTTAAGCGAAATACTTATGTGCTGGTTTCCTAGCTCGTGCTGCACGCTCAAATGTAAATTTGGCGTTCGCTGTCGACCTAACTAATCTGCCACGCAATGGTCACTTGATAGAATTTTGTCATGCGTTGCCAAAAATGGATAAGGGAATAATAAATAAAAAGATTTATTAAGACTTTCGAAGCAAACAATTTTTATTTTAAAGTTAAAAGGATCCAAACGAGACCCGCAAAATATCGCGCGGAAATTTTCCTGCCAGAGAAACTGTATTTTTTGTGTGTGTATGTGTGTTTTGGGCTCGGGAGGGGAGGGGGAGGGGGAGGAGTTGGGATCACTCCCATATATGGGCTATTAGAGGTATGTGCGGCCCCAAAGTATGGTTTTTGAGCTGTTCGTGTCTGAAAAAGGTGTAGTTTTGGACCATATTGACCTGAAGTAGGGCGAATTTCTCACTCAGACTTTGGCTTTGAGTATTCTGTTCACAAGGAACCGATTATTTCCGCATAAACATTGGCAAATTTGTTGTCCTTCTCAAATGTTTTCGCAGATGAGGCCTTTTTCTAGTTTGCCGTTTACTGATTTTATAGGTCTGAGAATTGGGTATCGGCTTCTCCTTCCTGGGGACTGGGGAGGGGAATTTTGGAGTTGTGTGACGTCTCAGTCTAACTATTTCATGTGATAGATCAATGCCGAATGATGTATCGTATACTGTCATGATATGTTCCCATTTTGTTATATAACCACAATATTGATAACTATTAAAGAAATTTTTCGCAAGTTTATTACCGTAAGCGGAAAAAAGCCTCGGCAGTTTTAGGCGAAAGTTGAACTTGCGTACAGGCATGCGTTGAAAGGGCAAATGGACTTCACGTTTACTTGCTAGTTCAAGCTAGCTGCAGTCCGTGTAACGAATGACGTGCAATCGATTAGTGTTGGCTGCCGAAGGGTGGAAAACTTCCGCGGACTTGACTGTAAATATTGATCTCAACCAAAGAGAATGCAGGCTATCGCAAGTCCGTTTGACCAATACTTCAGGTCTTGAGAAAAAAATCCAAGGATTTCACGAGGGAACTGATCTTACCGCCAGAATCGATTAAGATTGTAACTTATTTTTTTTCTCCAGCATCTGAGCGGACCGGAATCCTAAATCCTCGAATTTGATTGGCTAATCTTACGCACGTGACCGGTCCAGCTTTCTACGATACGGCCCACGGGCCGGATTTTTTTCCCGCAGCCTAAATTCCGCTCCTAAAAGTTAGCGGTAATCGTCAATCTTTTGCCTTTTTTATACATCCATCGACGATTAGTCAACGCAAGTTTACTTCTGTTCACTTTAAAATGGCAAGGAAAGTCACCGTAAGTAAATTCAATTGAGTGTTTTGAAGTTGTGGGAGTTTGCTTCATAATTGTTTGTAGCTTGGCGCTGTAATGGCTTGTAATCCTGTGTTTCTCTCGTCGTAAAATTTGAGTCACTTTCAGCCGAGTTTATCTCTCTGATCGTTGCTGTATTTAGAAGAATTTCTGTGGAATACACTTAACGAATTTCCTCGCTTTCTGCTATTCAATTTACGGTAGAAAAGTGACGAAGTGATTTTAAAAGCAACGACTGACAGAAATTGTTTTTGTAGTAAAACTTCAAACTTCGCACGAAATTTCACACCGCAAAAACAATTTTGGAGAACTTAACTGGTGAAATAAATGCAACTAACGCAAAGTAGTTCGAAAAAAATCTCTTTTTTAATACATCTTTCTTTGTCTACTACCTGAGTTACTCGCTCGTTGCCGAGATTTTTTACAAATCATCAGTAGACGGCGCGCAAGCCGATTCAATGACTAGAGTTGCGTAAACAAACCCATTTAATTGTAATCTGTAAAACCAATTTACTGCAGGAAAAAAATAAATAAACATGTTATTTTCCGGCTTACGGTCGGTCCGTATGGTGAAAAACTGTGACCTCGGGCTTGAAAATGCTGCTTGGTCACAGTTTTTCACGATACGGACCTCCCAGCCGGCAAATAACATATATGTATTCACAGCCACCCTAAATTTTCCAAAAAATTGAGGTGGTCCTGAATCTGCCTCCACCATTTTTTTACACTTACCTAACACGTGAAACTTGACATGCTGACTAGAATCCGATTTAAAAAAGAGTTACAGGAGTCGGTCTTGAGTTACAAAGCCATTAATATATGTACAATTAAGGGTGCTTCAAATGCACGGCAAAAAGGGTGGCGT
>NC_138155.1:7697500-7736000 GCF_964199315.1 Orbicella franksi
ACTGACACAAGACGCTTGCGATTGCTAGACGATGATATAGGCCTGAAAAGGTACTCCTCAGAATCAAAAGAAAGGTTACAACTTAACATATATAGCTTAAGAAGGGCCACAGGACAAATACTAGAACCAGCTGACTCAGCAATAACCACGGACTGACCCTCCCTTAATTGGTCGGCTTTACTTTTTTCGATAAAAATAGAAAGAAAACCATCATTAAACTTAACATCTTTGCTTCGAATAAGTGACAACTCGGAAAAACGAAAAAAGCCGGAAAAAGCTAAAACAAACATAACTAAGTTACGCAACTGTAAGAGGTCATGCAAGTCAGTTTTTTCAGCTAATTTCCTGAGATGCTCCTCCTCAAGAGGTTCTTTTCTGTGGTTAGCCGGTGAGGACGCAGAAAGAACGGCACCTTCTTTCACAGCCACAACAGTGGGATGACTAGTAGGGGAACTCACGACCGCCAGATCGTGCAGCCACTTGAAAGCATAGAAGGCGGAATTGCTAGAAGAAACTGATCTGCTTGACTCCAGTAGATACTGTAGAAACAAGGCACAATGGAAGGGCTCTACCGGGAAGGGACTGATACCCAGAACGGTAGTAGCAAATGATCTCCATCTGTTGAAAACCCTTGTATAACAAAGACAAGTCCCGGAAGCCCTGGATGCAAGAGCTGTAAACTTCATATTCTCCGTCAACAAAGCAACCTCTCTTGTATCACATGTAGGGGAAGTCCAGAACTCTGTATCAAAAATATCTAGAGAAAAAACAAAAACCAAGTGATAATAAAGGAATACAAAGGACAAGGGGAAGCTCCCCAGGGATAAAGACAAATGGGGCCTAAACAACACAATGAGAGAATAAACAACAAATAAATACAGACAAGGAGCCTCAGAGAAAAAAAACAATGTTATATTTAAGTACGCTTATACAACGCAGAAACAAAACTGCAATAAACACAATCTATTCACCCCTCAAGGGCACTGTATAGAAATCTTCAACGTTAACAGTCTCAAATCAAAGGCCCCTCAAGGGCACTGTATACAAATATCACAGACCCCTCAAGGGTACGTCTCAAAGGGCCGCCTGCTTCAAGCAAGGCGCCTCAAAGCCAGAAAACAATGCGCTAACACTGTGGAACGCGAAATGCATTGCAAACTAACGCAGGACCTTGCCTGGGTGCAATACTAAAATTAATGCGCAAAGCTACCATTGAGAAATTTAGCGGACCGGATCCGAAAATGGAATTTTTGGCTTTGCCTCTGATGAACAGATGGGGAAGATCAGGGAGGACCACCCAATCATGAACGAAACTGCTCCAGTGCACACCGTCGAAACAAAGGATGGGCCAAAAATGCGCTGATCTCCAAAGGGGAACGATGAGAGTACCGGACGCATTGCAGAGTTTCAAATGACTGACGACTTTGCATGTCAAACAGACAGGAGGACAAAGCCAGTTGTTGTCGTTGGACCAATCTTGGACGAAAGCGTTGACGCCAGACGAGCCGGGCTGATAACACCTAGAACTGAAAACCTGAAGCTTTGCATTGTAATGGCAGGCGAATCTATCACAAGTGTGCGGACCCTAGAGCTCGTCGAGAGCATAAAAAACAGAATCGTTGATTGCATAATCATCGTAATCAACTAACTTGCTAATATCGTCGGCACAAGTGTTGAGGTCCCTGGGAATCCATTGCATGTCAATGCTAATACCGCCGATGAGACATTGTCGGTGAACATCAAGAGCCAACTGTTGCAAAGCTGGAACTTTGGATCCGATGTTAACGATGCGAACAACATTCTTGTTGTCTGTATACCAGACAACAGTCTGCGCACCAAGAGAATCCTTGAACGCCTTCAAGGACAATGAAACAGCAAGAAGTTCGCGAAAAGTCGAACTTTGTGCATTCTCGTAATCGGACCAATTTTGGTGAAAAATTTTGTCCTCGAATTGTATGTAACTCCCGCAGGCTGAATTGGACTCATCAGAGTAAACGATTTTGGAAGGCTTGCGCTTAATAGGCCACAAAGAAAGGCCGTTGATATCAGCGAGATTGTTTTTCCAAAAATTCAATTCGTGTAAACATTCAGGTGTCAAAGAAACAAGTGAATTCCAATCAGCAGTGGAGTTAATAACCAGAAAGGTGTTCCTGGTCATAAGTCTAGTGACGTTCCCGACGCAGTTCCCGAGCGAGATAATTTTTCCACACACGCTTGCAAGCTTGCGAACCTGGTGCAAGGAGCGCTCCGAACATAACAGAGATGATGAATCGTTAATAAGAGAATCAATTCTCTTGTCCGTGGCTTTGATAACGCACTGGGAAGTGTTAATAACAGTCCCAAGCCAGGTAATCATTTGAGTAGGATCCCAAACGGATTTCTCTTCGTTAGGTAGGAAGCCAGACTTTAATAGGTCGGAATGAACAGCCAAACTAGAGATCTTCGCTTTGATACAGTCAGCGGCCGCCCCTAAACCATCGTCTAGGAAGACAACTATAGACTTTCCCTCGGATCTCCATTTCTTGACTAACGGCTTGAGAAGCTTTGTAAATAAATAAGGAGCAGAACTAAGGCCAAATGGCAAAACTGAAAACTGAAAATATCTAGTATGACCGGACGAAAAGGTCCAAGAAAACGACAGATATTGCCTATGATCTGGAAAGATATCCACGTGATGGTAACCCGATTTTAAGTCAAAGGAGAACATGAAATCTCCGGGATTTAGAACTTCTCTGGCAACGGACAGGTCCTCGCATCGAAACTTAAACTTGAAAAGATATAGATTGACATGACGAAGATCCAAGATCAAGCGCTTTTTCCCTGACTTCTGAATAGACACAGATAATGGATTAATTATAGTAGGAGGTGTAAAAACTTCGGTGATACAATCCAAACTAATAAGCTCGTTAATAGCATTCTCAACAAAATCAGATTCCTGAATCGCTGAATTATTGTTCCGGGCAACAAAAGGTGCTAGTATTTGAAGAAGTGGCAACTTATATCCAAACTCAATAGTGTCAATTACGAAACGAGGTGCGTCAATATCTTTCCAAAACTGAAGCGATTTACGCAATCTTCCTTTAACCGAAACAGGTGCATCATCACATGCAATTTCACAGTTCAGCGATGGATCCTCTAGAAGAGATAGCTCACAATACGGCAATGGCAAAGCCTCAGACTCATGGTCTAGAAAATAAATAATACACGACGGGAAAAAACATAGTTTAATAAATGCAAATTAACTCTGAAAGCGCTAAGCACGATTCGTATGAAAGATCCAGCGAAAAATAAGACAAACGGAAAACAACACAAAAGAAAAATAGAACCAACTACACCTTGATCCTGGGTATTGCTGTCTAGTCACTTTGCCTGTTGGTTGGCAGGATTGGAAGAGGAAAGAACATTCGGGCAGGAAGCTCGCCAATGTCCAGGTTTTCCACAGGAAAAGCAAAGTCCGGCAGATCTGCCAACGGAAAGCTGTTGATTGACCCGAGTAAAGGAATTAGGAATTTGGCCGACGGTGAGCTGCGAATTTCTTGAGACAGGTATTCCAGATCGGCGCTGTAATCCCAGACCACGTGGAGCGAAGCGTTTCGAGGCTCTAGCCGCTCTCGCCTCAGCTCTATAGATTTTCTTCTCGTCTTCTTCGTCATCCGCCAAGTCGTGATGTTTATATTCCAAAACGGTTTTCCAACCGTACGGCGACTTATCAGCCAACAAACTTAATTTTTGCCGATCTTTAAGCAAAGACATACCCCGATCCAACGCTTCCTTGGTCCTCAGAAGGTCCTTACGCTCAAGAGCGACGCTAGCGTCTTCGACAGCTTCCATGACTGATTTGTTGGCTTTAAATTGCTCCTCGTTACTCTTCTTCTTGAACGAAGGTGGAGCATCCCGCTTTAGCCTCTTGATCTCAGACATCTGCTCCGCGGCATTCGAATCATTAGATCTCTTTAGATCAGAAATTGAAGTGGAAACTAAGTCCTTAATCTGGCCAAGCAGATCGCGATTGTTCTGGGCAATGATCTCTTTAACTTTAGCTTCATCCATTGTAAAAACCAAACTTAACCTCAACACGGCAAAGGCTGGCCATAGAATGTCTTCACCTCGCCAACTGTCACCGATTACAAACTCAAATCCCACTATACACTGCGCACCTCAAACCCGTACCCAGCCCTCTGGTCCGTGCCGGCAAAATAGTAATTTATGCTAATTTAAGATCATCACAAATTACATATTTTGAGGGCGATTTTTGTTTACAACATTGGCGACAAACCAGAAATTTTGATGTTCGAACTGTATCAGCTTAGCTCTAGGAGTATGAAAAATGATCTGAGCACTATTTTTTACCTGCCTTCTCCTAGTTTTTCATTTTGATCAAAAAAATTTAATGAGTAAATATTACCACCGAAAACCCTTTCCTACCCTAGAAAAACGACCCTGATAATGCGCTATTTGCAGAGTCTACCTCAGAGGAAGTTTCGTTGAGGTAAACTAAAACTGCAGCCAAAGTGTTCAATTTCGAACAAAAGATGACAAGAACCGCCAAGTATAGTGGACTAAGCATAACTGTCCGCAAGAACAAATAAATTATAAAAGGAAGTCTTCCAGAATGTACACAAGGATAATGTTGCTTACACGTACTGTTTATTTATCTCATCTTTCATTTCATCAGTAATTTTGAACAGAAAATGTGATTTCCTTGGTAACCAAAGGCAAATGTTTCCTTTTGATCAAGTTTAACAGGCGATAATCAGTAGTTTTTCAGCACAGTTTGAGAAATGATACTAGTCATGCGCTATTTGCAAAGTCTACTGAGGGCGGAAGTTTTGTTCACTTTTCAAACAAAGCTGTAAACTTGTAAAGCTACACCTTAAGTGTTTATTTCGAACAAAAGATGACAAGAACCGCCAAGTATAGTGGACTAAGCATGACTGTCCGCAAGAACAAATAAATTATAAAAGGAAGTCTTCCAGAATGTACACAAGGATAATGTTGCTTACACGTACTGTTTATTTATTTCATCTTTCATTTCATCAGTAATTTTGAACAGAAAATGTGATTTCCTTGGTAACCAAAGGCAAATGTTTCCTTTTGATCAAGTTTAACAGCCGATGATCAGTAGTTTTTCAGCACAGTTTGAGAAATGATACTAGTCATGCGCTATTTGCAAAGTCTACTGAGGGCGGAAGTTTTGTTCACTTTTCAAACAAAGCTGTAAACTTGTAAAGCTACACCTTAAGTGTTTATTTCGAACAAAAGATGACAAGTACTGCCAAGTATAGTTCACTGGCATAACTGTCCACAAAAACAAATAACTTAAAGGAAGTCTCCCAGAATGTACACACGGATAATGTTGCCTGTACATACCGTCTGATTATCTCAACTTCCATGTCATCGGTAGTTTTGAACAGAAAATTTGATTTCCTTGGTAACCAAAGATACCAAAAATACCAAAGACAAGAAATTAACAAACTACAAATACCATCATGTGCGAACGATAACAACAGTAAATTATTTGCCTCCTGTTAAAGTAGCATGATGTTCTCTGGGAGACAAAGTTGTAAGTCTGGAAACCGAAAAAAACACAACAAAAAAACAAAACAAAACAAAACAAAACAAAAACGAAAACAAAAACGAAAACGAAAACGAAAACGAAAACAAAAACAAAAACAAAAACAAAAACAAAAACAAAAACAAAAACAAAAACAAAAACAAAAACAACAAACACAACAAAACAAATTGTGCTCTGATTTTTAGAGAAACATTTATAGAAGCGGTGTCTTCCATGTGCGCAAATACTCAAAGTAATTCGATCTTCACGATGCCTTAGTCGGTGATTACAAAAAGCAGAAATTGATAATACAAAAAGTTAAATAAAAATTAGAGTCTTTTTTCAACGAAAGCAAGATACTTAAAGCGAGCTTACCGAATTATTTAATGATAATTATACAAATTAGGCAAAAGGCATAATTACTGATGGAATAATGGGATATCCTACGTTAGAGGCTACAATCAACATTCAATTCTCCAGAAAACTACCTCTTGCATTAATTAAAGCTACGTTACAGTCACAAACTTTTGTAGCACCTATGACCACGAAAAGGGCGATATAAATTTAAGGGCGTAAATGGTTAATTTTTATCATACACCTTAGCAAAACCAGATAGCAATAAGATCATAATTATCTTTTCATGTCATGTCTTGTCTTGTCTTGTCTTGTCTCTTGTCTTGTCTTGTCTTGTCCTGTCTTGTCTTGTTTTCTCGTCTTGTCTCTAGTCTTGTCTTGTCTTGACTTGTCCTGTCTTGTCTTGTCTTGTCTTGTCTTGTCTTGTCATGTCTTGTCTTGTCTTGCTTTCTCTTCTCTTCTCTTCTCTTCTCTTCTCTTCTCTTCTCTTCTCTTCTCTTCTCTTCTCTTCCCTCCTTTCATTTCTGTTTCTTCTCAATATTGTTCCCTTTCGTTTGGAAATTGAAACCAGTTTTTATTATCAATTTAGGAGACAAACATTTCGGAACGTTTGCTTGGCAACATTTTGTGAAAGGCTGCCTTTCCTAGCTGAACATCAAATATGACTACAACATGTCGGAGAAAAACTTAGCCGCGAGCGTTACAAAAAGCGCGCCCTTTCTACACTGAATAATTCTCTATAGGTCTATATCTTAGAACGCAAGTGTACAAAATGTTAAAAACCAGCTGCCATTACCAAAAATATTTCAAAGTTATGCACAATACTTGTACTCTTCACAGCACGGGAATTGCTTTTCATCATTTTGTTGTGGTCGAGATCGGTAAATGACTTGTGAATATCCACTCTCTAGGCTGTAAGACGCGATTACTAATCCAAGATAATGAGAACTGTAGGAAGGGCGCGCTTTCAAGTTGAATTAATTTCGGGAGCATTCTGTATATATCATATTCCACATAACTATGCCATTACGCAAGTCGTGCCAAATGCCATTTCACAAACTCCCTCCGCCCTATACCATCACTAGTTGTAACGGTACTTGTATACAATTTTTATTTATTGGCAAAACTTGTGAGCCCTTCCCATGCTAAACAAGAAATAAATGTAACGTGGCGTGCATTTTAACGTAAGAAAAAAGAAGGCGCCCATGGCGCCCTACCTATAAGATATTCCGTGCCACTGCTTCTGTTTTAGTTAGTCTAAAGACTTCAGCTTCGAAGGACAGATGTAAGACGAAGAGTTATATTATCAACATTCAACTGTGAATTTTACTGCATGTTTTGGATGCAAAATAGAAATTTATTAAACTAACGATCCAAGAAATTGAAAGTCTCCGAGAATGTACACAAGGATAATGTGGCTAACGTTGTATCGCTAAATTATACTGAAAAACCATTCTTCTAGGTCTTGAAATTATTACATTACAAAGACAACAAACGGGGAGGTGCGGTGGCCTCATGGTTAGTGCGCTCGTCTCCGGATCGAGCGGTCCGGGTTCGAGCCCTGGCCGGGGACATTGTGTTGTGTTCTTGGGCAAGACACTTTACTCTCACAGTGCCTCTCTCCACCCATGTGTATAAATAGGTACCGGCGAACTTAATGCTGGGGGTAACCCTGCGATGGACTAGCATCCCATCCAGGGGGGAGTAGAAATACTCCTAGTCGCTTCATGCTACAGAAACCGGGATAAGCTCCGGCCTGATGGGCCACTTGGCTCGCATGCAGACTTTACTTTTTTAAAGACAACAAACAAATATCAGCAAACAATTTATCCAAGTTGAAGTACTAACTCCCCACTGGATTCCCTACTACAAAATACTTGACGTCTTCTGTTTAAAATCAAGGTGTTTAAACGGACGTTTCGCAGTATTTTCCTTATTTGGTAATGCCATAATTACTTCGAGATATTTTCAAATAGGTTTGTCGGCAGCTGTCAATTGTTTTTCTTATTTACCAAAATATGTCTTATCTTACGACATATTTATCTTATTTCTAACTTGAGCTTCATCTAAAGCATCGTTAACAGATACATCGATGTCCTTGGTAACAGCAGACATACCTGCACGGTCCTCTTCACTTAAAAGAAAGGTTTTGTTCCCCACTGGTTCAAATCATATATTTTAAGGGCGGTTTTTGCTTACAACATTGGCGACAAACCAGAAATTTTGATGTTCGAATTGTATCAGCTTAACTCTAACAGTATGAAAAATAATCTGAGAACCATTTTTTACCTGCCTTTTCTTAATTTTTCATTTTGATCAAAAAAATTTAATGAGTAAATATTACCACCGAAAACCCTTTCCTACCCTAGAAAAACGTCCTTGATCATCCGCTCTTTCCTTCGAAGGACAGATCTAAGACGAAGAGTTATATTATCAACATTCAACGGTAAATTTTATTGCATGTTTTGGATGCACAATAGAAATTTATAAGACTAACGATCCAAGAAATTGGAAGTCTCCCAGAATGTACACAAGGATAATGTGGCTAACGTTTTATCGCTAAATTATACTGAAAACCCATTCTTCTATGCCTTAAAATTATTACATTACAAAGACAACAAACAAATAGCAGCAAACGAATTATCCAAGTTGAAGTACTAACTCCCCACTGGATTCCCTACTACAAAATACGTGACGTCTTCTGTTTAAAATCAAGGTGTCTAAACGGACGTTTCGCAGTATATTCCTTATTTGGTAATGCCATAATTACTTCGAGATATTTTCAAATAGGTTTGTCGGCAGCTGTTAATTGTTTTTCTTATTTACCAAAATATGTGATATCTTACGACATATTTATCTTATTACTAACTTGAGTTTCATCTAAAGCATCGTTAACAGATACATTGATGTCCTTGGTAACAGCAGACATACCTCCACGGTCCTCCCCACGTAAAAGAAAGGTTTTGTTCCCCACTGTTTCAAATCGTATATTTTGAAGGCGGTTTTTGCTTACAACATTGGCGACAAACCAGAAATTTTGATGTTCGAACTGTATCACTTTAACTCTAGGAGTATGAAAAATAATCTGAGAACTATTTTTTACCTTCCTTCTCCTAGTTTTTCATTTTGATCAAAAAAATTTAATGAGTAAATATTACCACCGAAAACCCTTTCCTACCCTAGGAAAACGTCCTTGGTCATGCGCTATTTACAAATTCTACTTCGGACGGAAGTTTCGTTGAGGTAAACTAAAACTGCACCCAAACTGTTTAATTTCGAACAAAAGATGACAAGAATCGCCAAGCACACCGGACTAAACATAACTGTCCGCAAGAACAAATAAATTATAAAAGAAAGTCGTCCAGAATGTACAAAACGATAATGTTGCTTAAACGTACTGTTTGTTTATCTCATCTTTCATGTCATCAGTAATTTTGAACAGAAAATGTGATATCCTTGGTAACCAAAGGCAAATGTTTCCTTTTTGATCAAGTTTAACAACTGATAATCAGTAGTTTTTCAGCACAGTTTGAGAAATGATACTAGTCACACACTATTTGCAAAGTCTACTGGAGGCGGAAGTTTTGTTCACTTTTCAAACAAAGCTGTAAACTAAAACTACACCTTAAGTGTTTATTTCGAACAAAAGATGACAAGAACAGCCAAGTATGGTTCACTAGACATAACTGTCCGCAAAAACAAATAAATTAAAGGAAGTCTCCCAGAATGTACACACGGATAACATTGCCTGTACATACTGTTTGTTTAACTCAATCATCCGCACGTTATTAACTAATTTAACTTTTGACAGCTGATAGTTTCCCGTCTAACTAGGACCCTTTAAAGCACACACAGAAAATACGGGCTCTCATTCTTTTCGGAAACGTTTTCATGAAAGGAAGATCTTTCCTGTTGCCGGAGAATTTCATCAAAGTACAGCAGAGTGAGCAAGACGAGCAGTAAGTTTCTATCTCCTATTTGAAATGTCATTCCGGGATGATTTAGTTCCTGTTGATAAAGTAAGTTGGCACTATGCACCTTTATGTGCATTAGGATGTTTTGTTCTCAAAAACATATTCGTTATCCTCGATTAATACTGAATAACGTTAAACAAAGAACATAATACTTCGCTATCTAAAAGTTTTATCTAAAGCCTTGACTATAAAGGGAAGTGTAATTAGTCTCACACAGCGGGGGTGCAATTAAACTTTCGATTGAATTGCTCTCGTCCTTTACCGTTAAGACTTTTTTTTTTTTTTGACATGATGACGTTACTATAGATGGCAAACTAGAATGAAATTAAATGGCGCGCTCCCTTACAGTAAAGCAGCATTGTGAGACGCCGAAGCCTCAACTAACTTTAAGTGGGGAAATACGAAATAGCTATGTTACACGATAGTTTATCGTTGTGGGTCTTTCGTATAGAGAACTAGCAATAAAACTTCCGTCTCTGTTCATGAATTCTGACAAGTAATTTTCGTCAACTGCAAGAGTTTCCTTTTTCTGTTTCATTGATGTAGATCTGCTCAAAAAGCACATAAGAAGTGTTACACTTTATGAATTGGCCCCTTAAAGACCGCAAAACAAAAAAAACAAAACAAAAACAAAAACAAAAAGAAAGAAAAAGAAGAACACTCGAGAAGTTAGCTTTCTTTTGGAAGTATAATGTAAAGCTATATACTTTAAAACTTCAACCTCTTTTACATGTTCATGCACAATAGTTTCTTCAACTGTAGAGTTTGACCGTTTTTTTCTTTTATTATAGCTGATCTTTTCATAAGGAATGTAAGAAGTTTGAATCGTTTTAGCGCAGCTCCGGCTGCCCGAAGCGTCAAGCGGAACCCCATGCATAGTCATACAAACGCAAGACTCATGACCTCGGGTACAGTTTTTCCAATACGAGCCTACCAAGGCCGGCAAATAACATATTATGTATCATAAATCAATGTAGCAGCATGATGTATTAACCATAAAGACTTGGCTGCCTAAACACGAAACAGAAAATGTCGTTTTAAGAAAACATCATGGACCGCAAGTATGCAAAAAAGTACGCAAAAATGAACTAATAATTGTAGAAACTGAACAGAACGCGGCTAACAAAGGCAATGCAAAAAAAGAGCGACGAAATAGAAAACTGTAACGCTCGTGGGTGCAAAGGGGTTCCACAGTATATATAACTACCTGTTCAGAGCGATTTCACTTATAAGCTTATCAGGTTATGAAGAACCGAGAAGAAATGAAATAATACACTAACGATAAAAAGCAAAAATAACATAGTGGCTAGTGTTGCCCAGCAACAGTAACCACAAAAAAATGACGCAAAACTTCAATTTTGCCTTTCTTCCTTTCCTTTAATTGCCAGCGTCTTTAATTTCCTATCCTCATATTAATTACCACCCTCCCTCGTCCTCTCCACAGCCAACAGCTGTATTTTTCAGTGCGCGCAATTTACTTTTGGCGTACTGTGTACATCATGATTATAATTCTATAGGTCGTGTGTATACACGAATTTATTATAAAGTTGTGGCTTTCATTGCGGATTTCGTAATGTTCAGTATGCATCAAAAAATGTAGCTTTAGTGTGCTCTGTAGATTTCTTTTTGAATATTATTAAACAGGTCTAAACAACGGGGAAAAAAATACGATCTGACCTCAAGACATCGTTTCCTAGTTATCCAATACGTTTCTTCGCTACCATAGACAAACCTACTTCGATAACCGTAACCTACTGCAGCGTTTTCAAACCAGGAACTCGTTGAGTGCTGTTTTGGTGTACATTATTTAAGAAGATAAGTCGACGTAATTCTGAGTTTGGGAATAACATAATGGCTGCTGGTATCCAAACGTTTTGCTATTTAGATGTGGAAACTTTCGTGTATCTGAAAATAAATCAGTAGTTGTAGTTCTTAGTCTCAAGGTAAGAAAAAAAAAAATAATAATAATAATAACCGCTTTCTGTTACGGAAAACAAGTGGCCAGTGTTGTTTCAATCCAAAGGTCTTATACTATACAGGTTTTACATTATATCCTTTTTCACGGGTGTGTTAAAATGTACACAGTTGGTCAGCATAAAAATGCCAAAGACAAGAACATGACAAACTACAAATACCATTATGTGCGAAGGATAACAACAGTAAATTATTTGCCTCCTGTTAAAGTAGCATGATGTTCAGTGGGAGACAAAGTCGTACGTCTGGAAACCGAAAAAACAAAACAAAACAAAAAACAAAACAAAACAAAAAACAAAACAAAAAACAAAAAACAAAACAAAACAAAACAAAACAAAACAAAACAAAACAAAACAAAACAAAACGAAACAAAACAAAACATGACAAAACAAAACAAACCAAAAATGGGGTCTGATTTTTAGAGAAACACTTATAGAAGCAGTGTCTTCCAAGCGCCCAAACACTCAAAATAATTCGATCTTCACGATGCCTTAGTGGGTGATCTACAAAAAACAGAAATTATTAATGCAAAAAATTAAACTAAAATTAGAGTTCTTTTTTTTAACGAAATCAAGATATTTAAAGCGAGCTTACCGAATTATTTAATGATAATTATACATGGAATAATGAGATATCCTACGTTAGAGGCTACAATCAACATTCAATTCTCCAGAAAACTACCTCTTGCATTAATTAAAGTTATCTTACATTCACAAACTTTTGTAGCACCCATGACCACAAAAAGGGCGATATAAATTTAAGGGCGTAAATGGTTAATTTTTATCATACACCTTACAAAAACCAGATAGCAATAAGATCATAATTATCTTCCCATGCCATGTCATGTCTTGTCTTGTCTTGTCTTGTCTTGTCTTTTCTTGTCTTCTCTTGTCTTGTCTTGTCTTGTCTTGTCCTGTCCTGTCCTGTCCTGTCCTGTCCTGTCCTGTCCTGTCCTGTCCTGTCCTGTCCTGTCCTGTCCTGTCCTGTCCTGTCCTGTCCTGTCCTGTCCTGTCCTGTCCTGTCCTGTCCTGTCCTGTCCTGTCCTGTCCTGTCCTGTCCTGTCCTGTCCTGTCCTGTCCTGTCCTGTCCTGTCCTGTCCTGTCCTGTCCTGTCCTGTCCTGTCCTGTCCTGTCCTGTCCTGTCCTGTCCTGTCCTGTCCTGTCCTGTCCTGTCCTGTCCTGTCCTGTCCTGTCCTGTCCTGTCCTGTCCTGTCCTGTCCTGTCCTGTCCTGTCCTGTCCTGTCCTGTCCTGTCCTGTCCTGTCCTGTCCTGTCCTGTCCTGTCCTGTCCTGTCCTGTCCTGTCCTGTCCTGTCCTGTCCTGTCCTGTCCTGTCCTGTCCTGTCCTGTCCTGTCCTGTCCTGTCCTGTCCTGTCCTGTCCTGTCCTGTCCTGTCCTGTCCTGTCCTGTCCTGTCCTGTCCTGTCCTGTCCTGTCCTGTCCTGTCCTGTCCTGTCCTGTCCTGTCCTGTCCTGTCCTGTCCTGTCCTGTCCTGTCCTGTCCTGTCCTGTCCTGTCCTGTCCTGTCCTGTCCTGTCCTGTCCTGTCCTGTCCTGTCCTGTCCTGTCCTGTCCTGTCCTGTCCTGTCCTGTCCTGTCCTGTCCTGTCCTGTCCTGTCCTGTCCTGTCCTGTCCTGTCCTGTCCTGTCCTGTCCTGTCCTGTCCTGTCCTGTCCTGTCCTGTCCTGTCCTGTCCTGTCCTGTCCTGTCCTGTCCTGTCCTGTCCTGTCCTGTCCTGTCCTGTCCTGTCCTGTCCTGTCCTGTCCTGTCCTGTCCTGTCCTGTCCTGTCCTGTCCTGTCCTGTCCTGTCCTGTCCTGTCCTGTCCTGTCCTGTCCTGTCCTGTCCTGTCCTGTCCTGTCCTGTCCTGTCCTGTCCTGTCCTGTCCTGTCCTGTCCTGTCCTGTCCTGTCCTGTCCTGTCCTGTCCTGTCCTGTCCTGTCCTGTCCTGTCCTGTCCTGTCCTGTCCTGTCCTGTCCTGTCCTGTCCTGTCCTGTCCTGTCTTGTCTTGTCTTGTCTTGTCTTGTCCTGTCCTGTCCTGTCCTGTCCTGTCCTGTCCTGTCTTGTCTTGTCTTGTCTTGTCTTGTCTTGTCTTGTCTTGTCTTGTCTTCTTTTCTCTTCTCTTCTCCTCTCTTCTCTTCTCTTCTCTTCTCTTCCCTCCTTTCATTTCTGTTCCTTCTCAATATTGGTCCCTTTCGTTTTCAAATTGAAAACCTGTTTTTATTATCAATTTACGGGACAAACATTCCGGAACGTTTGCTTGGCAACATTTTGTAAGAGGCTGTCAATCTTAGCTGAGCATCAAATATGAGTACAAGATGTCGGAGAAAAGCTTAGCCGCGAGCGTTATAAAAAGCGCGCCCTTTCTACACTGAGTAATTCTCTAAAGGTCTATACCTTAGAACGCAAGGGTGCAAAATGTTGAAAACCAGCTGCCATCACGAGAAATATTTTAAAGTTATGCACAGAAGTAGTAATCTGCACAGCACTCACTTACTCGTGCACACTCACGCACGCACCCGCCCACGCACACAACCTCCCACGCACGCACTCGCCCACGCACGCACCTTCACGCACATGTGCGCATGCGGGAATACAGTCATGCACTTAAAGTAATTCCTCTGAAATAAAAGTGACAATAGATTTTTGTTCAAACTTTGTCCACTGAATATTTGTCATATGATAACTTCAATTTTGAAATAAAAAAAAGTGGGGTGCCCATGCTCATTAAGTACCAGTGAGGCATTGAAAATGTCCAATTTTGGCATTATTTAATGCTTATTATAAGAACGTATTGCCAGTAATTGTAACATCTTTGTAAGCCCGGACTCATAGGAACACGTATTAAACTACAGTCAATACACTTTGTCAGACACAAATAAACGTTTAAGTTCGATTCAGACAGAAAGCTAAATCCTTGATTAAAAATTTGAACCAAACTTCTTGACGTGGTTACCGCTGTAAAATAGAAAAGACCACAGTGTATCTGCTATTTTTCTTATTTATTCAATTTTCAGCAATAGAAATTAGATCAGTCTTTTCTCACGCAAAGCTTATGATTTGTTGATTACAACGACTGGAAAAAAAAAATTGGGGTGCCCATGCTCGTTGGTGAGCTAGAACCATTTTTCAACTGACAGAGCTCAATATCAAGGCAAATCCGTCATGTTTTCAATATGCGCGTGCACAAGCGCGCGGTAATGACGCCATAAATTATGCGCAGTAAGGATGCGCAATGCCAATGTGAGGAATGACCTTAGACAAGCATCAATAAAAAGTACAAGATGATTTCTTATAATCAAGAACTTATCAGAACTCTTTCAAATTTTCCTGGTTGTTTATGTTCTGTTCTGTTTGTTCTTTGCAGGTGCAGGTATGGTTTCCTACCTTCGTGACCATGCAGAAAGAAAAACAAAACCCTGAAGAGTGATAAATAGAATTATTTTGATAATGAACTTTAACTTCAAGTTTCACGAATAAAAATCAGCGATGATAATTTCCAATGAGGTTTAGATGACTTGTTCATCATTTTCAAATCCTATAAAGTCAGATTCCTACGAGTTCTTTAGGTATTGAGAATGCCTAATGCCTATTGCAATTGACGCATAATTCTTTTTATGCTCAAGAAGGTTACAGTATTTCAACCGAACCGTCCAAAACGACTTTTTTTAGTCTGTGACAACAAACATTTTAATATCCTTAAGTTAATTTGAGTTTCTTTTATGAACGAAGAACATCATTAAGGTAATCCGTTTCGTGGGATTTCAGACATGGAAACAGATCTATTTAATGATAAAAAAAAGACTCATTTTGGATGACTCTTAATACTTACTTTGTATCAGTTTAGTCTGTCAATAAGGTTGTGTCGCGTTGATTTAATTCTCATTGATCGATTATCTAACTACAGTCTGTGCAAAGGTTTAAAATTAATTATGCAAATGCTCAATTCTTTACTAGGTGGATGTTACGATTCGCGTTCGGACTGTAACGCATTGTCACGGGACGGTCATTGTCACTCTAACCCGTATGCAACATTACGTGAATGCCCCATCGCCTGTGCCGTCCCTTGCGGTAAGTGCTTTGTAATCTAGCCTTCTCAGCTTCAATTGGTCCTTCTGCTGCAAAAGACGCTACAAGTAGGTTTCCACCTCGTTTAACCTTGGGATCAAATTGGAAGGCTGTAAAGCGCCTTGCCAACGATTCCGTATACTATGGTAGGTCAGTGATAGAACGCAGTCTCCAGATAAACTACAGCGCGGTATCTCAGTACTACACAGGGGTACAAACAACTTAATAGTTGTTTCATCGAAAAACGGCACTGTTATGCCGGCAAAATTGCACTTTTTATTTTTGACCGGCATAAAGCTTGTGCCCCTGTATTTTACTCGAAATTACACCGGTATAATGTTTGAGTTTGATTTGCTTGCCTTTTCAAAGAACCCTGTGAGGATCACAGGTGGGACTGCGCCAACATAAGCGACGACTGCCACAGCAACCCGTTCGCTACTATCAATGCTTGTCCAAAAACCTGTGGTGCTTGTTACTAAAAGATAAATCTGCAATCGGTAAGTTTTTTTTTTTTTTTTTCTCCAAACATGTTTAAATAACTTTAGTCAAATTAATTCCTTAGTAATAGCTTCAAGTAAAGGAAAATTCATTCTTTCCGATATGCTCTTCATCCAATAGTGTTACCCTTATTCCTGAGAACGACGACCCTGGTGACGACAGATCTCTGTCCTTTTGGTGCATTGTCGAGTATAATAGCGCAGCCACCATATAACAATCTTTGAGAATTCACTACAATGCATGCGCGACACTTGCCCTGCCTACTCCTGAACTGAATCGTTGTTTCTTACCATATAACTGATATAGAAGACGTCTTAATCATAAGTATAGCCTTAGAACTCGGGAAACTTTCAGTCACTTGGAAAGAAGCACACGTGAATTATTTTTCGGAGTGTTTAGAATTTTTCAGGCTACCACAGCCTACAATACCTCTACAAATTCTCCCAAGTAGCGTCAAACGACATTTGTGCCAATCAGTGGGCTAGGGAGAATTAGTCAATTGTCGCTATATTTCCTTTAGCTTTTAATGAAAGCATCTATATAACTTAAACCTTATGAACTGCTAAAGGGAGCTTCTGCAAGTGTAGGGTTTACCCCACCCCCACACAATCAGTCACAGTCAGTCACGTGATATGTAGAAACTGGTCGACCACGAGGTCCCCCTCCCCCTCCAGGTAATTATTGCACAATCCCTAAGGCCCTAATTCGAGTTCTTTTTTCCCCTAACAGCTACCAATCACCTTTGTGGATGAGTTTTTCACGTAATTTACACAAAATAGACAAGATTTGAGTTTAACACTAGTACCGCTGAATGAAAGGACTCCAAAGGGAATGTCCACTAACGAAGAGCCAGACGTGGCACATGAAAAAAAAATTAAAATGTTTCATATCCCTCCCAGAGATAGCTTATGGTAAGCCTAGAAACGTGGTGGGATTTTTTTCTTGAATTAGGTTTCTAAACCGGCCAAAAAAATCCCAAACTTACGGTCCCACGTCTGGTTAAAAACATGCAAAATTTAGTGACCAAAACCGGTCTGTTAACACTTGGCGAATGTCTTGTTTGCCTGTGTTCACAGATGTTTTCCCGGTGTAAAACTTCACGTTCATCCGGGGTTAACAATTGAAAACCGGCGTTCTCCCCTGTTTTCAGAACGGCAAATGCCGGTAAATTTCGCAAAACACACTGTTTACCAGGATGCACAGCTTGGTTAACGTAAGGAAAGCATAGTGCATTCCCGCGTTTACAGAAGTTTTCTCCTGTTTTCTTGTATTTTCCGAGACGGCGAATTCAAGGGAATTCAAGAAAACGCATGTTTCCCAGCGTTCACCGTTCGGTAAACGCACAAAAAGTATTGTGTGTTCTTGCGTTTTCAGAAGTTTTCTTGTGCTTTTCTTGCATTAATTTTCCCTGACGGCAAATGCGCGTGAATTCAATAAAATGCTTGTTTTCCAATGTTCACCGTTCGATGAACTTTTGGAAAATATCGTGTCTTCCTGTGTTCGCAGGAATTTTCTTGTACAGCAACAACTTTATTATGACTCGCATATTTACAATTTTTACAGAAATAGATATACAGATTAAGTTTAAAATGCTTAATAATAGCCAACCCGCAGGTAGCCTGGGCTAATCTAGGCGGGCCACATCTATATTTATATTAAAAAAAAAAAAATAGATTGTTATACAGCTACTTATCAGAAGGATTTACAAAACCGTTTAATACAAGTACATTTACATATTTTGATTGACACTAGGAGCTATGATTTAATAGAGATAAACTAAACTATGGGTTAAAATTAATCAGGAATTAAATTTAAGAACCTGAGTCAGGGTGTCGACTTCAGCATAGTCATCCCTATCTGAAAGAGTCTCAAATAAAAATCTACGAATTTTTGTCTTAAAGATTGGTTTAGATAAATCTCTCCAGTCTGGAGAAATTTAATTCCATAATATCGCTCCAGTTCTCGAAAAAGAGCGTTTGAAAATTTCCGACTTAACTTCCTTCCGAAGATAATTCCCTTTTGCGGCATGCCTTGTGTTGTACCCATGAATTTCATTTGACCTAGTGAAAAGAGCTCTGATAGGCGAAGGGGCTAGTTTTTTTTTTTTTTTTCCAAATATCATGCCTGAGATTCACAACTGCGTCAAAATAGATTATATTTACAGGTGAAATCTTTGATTGAATGAAAAGAGGAATAGCATGAGCATCATTGGAATTACCTTCCATCCTGAACAAACACTTCGCTGTAAGTAACCTAAGGCTTATGTTACCTGCAGGTATTTATGAGTCTCATCAAAACGAAGACTGGGCAGAGTAATTCAGGCCTCATCTATGCAAACCAATCAAAAGGAAAGCCTATCAAGTTAATGCCAGTTTCCCAGCCACAGACTGGAAGTTCATCTGTATCTCCTAGCACATTGAAAAAAAGGAGTCAAGTCATTAAGAAATTTGTAGAGAGTGTAGCATCAGAAACAAAGATGGCAGATGATGTCATACATCAGACTGCAACATCGATTAACAGAAACAAGGATCAGTTTCTGAAGTCATTTTCAGAGGGAGGTCTGAACATCATAAAGTCTTTTACACTTAAGCAGATGAGTAACAACTACAAAGATGTTTTATTTGGAAAACAAAATTGAAAATTTTCAGTTGTTACATGTGCATTTTGCAACAATGCAGCAAAATAATGAATTAGTGTGAAGCCTGCATGGATAAAAAAGAACTTAATTCATCCTACTAGCCCAGTGTGTGCCATTATCTCAGCTCTGCAAAACATTTTAATTTAATACAGGTTACCAAAGACATAAAAGAGAAATAGTTTCACATAAAGTGATTGCCTACCATCCTAAAATCTACACTGTATCAGTACTAGACAGTATAACAAAAACAACAGCCTGTAACATTTTTGACATCAAAATGAAAAAAAGCTCAACCCACTGTTTGTCAGATTTTTTACTATTATCAGAGTTGACATAAACTTCTTTCAGGTTGCATAGCTTAAAGCCCATATGCCCAGTACTCCTCTCTGTCACCACGAGGTAGCCTTCCTTGCGGTCCGGTGTGCTAGCTTTGGTCACTGGTTTCCTATAAACTTTCCAAACACCAACTTGCTTCAAAAATTTCATCTGTTAACTTTCCATGTCCCTGAGGAAGCCATTTCCAAGAACACCATGGGCATGGAAGCTGAACACTGCTCAGAGAGTATACACCCAGAGGTCAACAGGCTTGAAAGGACTTATGCAACTACACAAAAATATTAATACATGTGATCGCTTGGCACTGGTAGTCAAGAGCCAGTGGCTTAAAGGCAACTCCACCCTGACAAACTTCAGGAAACCTAAACACAGAAACAGATCAGATGCAATTGTAATTACAACAGAAGAATAGTTTCTATATTGAAAATGGAAAAGTTGCCAAGCTTCCATAATAAATGGGGACTTAAGGCATATTGCACTAAAATATTATACGATTCAGATAAACTGTAACCAGCTGACATGTGGAGAAATGTTGGTTTTTTTTTCAAACTGTAATAATTATTCCTGTAGCTATAGTGATGCAGGCAGTAGCAATATACTTTAAGTCTCAATTTATAGCTGATCATGAGGAGAACTTTATCATACATGTCAATCAACAAGTGCAATGTAAGTCACACAATACAATAACATGAAATGGCGAAAACACAAGAATACAATACAATACTATTTGCCAATACTATTTACCAATATTACATTGGTTCTATAATATACTTTTCTGAAAACCTTTTACCGAGGATTTATCTTCAAATTAGTACATCACGAATCATATACATGAAGCCTAGTTTAGCCTGCTCCACAAAAAGTTCCATCCACATCATTCAGTGCTTTCACATAATTCACATCAATATGTGCCATTATGGATTTGCTTAATTTTTGTATGTCATAAATGTTAACACATCTTGTAACAACAGAAAACTGCAGTAGTATAGGAAACCAATTTCCCTTACACCATGTAGGCCTAGGGGTATAGTATCACACAATCAAAACCATTTCTCTCATTTAGGGCAACTGCCACTAACTGGTTTGGCATTTAACTATTCTTTTAGAGAATTGGCATTTACATTTAAGGCATGATTATTTTGATGGCCAGTAAGCAATGTACAGAAATAAGAAAATGCAGTTGTCTACACAGGACCATAGTAGTACCCTGGTGTATAATAATGTTATGCAGTGCTTCATCATTGGTATTATGTGACTATTTTAAATGATAAATGTACATAACCATTTTAACTACTGCAATTACCACAGAATACCACAGTATTATTTAACCTTATAATTGTAGGATTTTTACATTACATGTACATCTATGAAGCTAGTTTCCTTGTTTACTGCTATTTTAAAATTATATTTAATATAAGGCATTAAATGAGAGATCTCAACAAATAGACAATTAAATGAAAGTGTTAGTTGAAATAAGCATATAAATAGTTCCATGTTGTCGTCTTATTAAAACCTGAGGGGCAGTTGTATCATGGTGCAAAACACTGCTAAATATGGAAAAATTTACAGACATGCAAATGTGTATAAAAACGATTTCATTGGAGTCTTTATAGCACATCTTTGTCTGGGAATAAAATTGCACTTTTAATTTTAATCAATATTGCACAAATAATCTTAACAAGTTGCACAAGTCCCAGTGAAGTAATGTTCCCTTGAGTGGGGAAAGTAATTTGCATTTACTTAAGTTTTTCATCCATTTGCTTACAGTGCGATGCGCCTTAGTGTAGCCACCCAACAAACTTTTTTCACAAGTTTAATAGCCAACCAGAGAGCAAGAATTTCTTTGACCGGTAACACAGCCTCCTTTCAATGTTAAAAACATCACCACAGAACTGTTGATCTCATTTGTAAGCAAAGCTGTGGTGTTTGCGGCACGATACAGAGCTAACTAACTTGTTAAAAAAGTTTGTTGGGTAGCTACACTAAGTGCGTCGAGCTATAAAGATTGGCATAAAAAAACTTGCACCACTTTCTCAACAAATCAGAGATAAAACCAAAACCAGTCATGACTTGCTCATGTAAGTTTTTCAGAGTTTTGTACTGGCTAAGTGTAATATTGCTTTGAGTTATGAATGGTCCCATGGCTTGTAAGAGGCCGATTATTTTGGGAGAGGCTTGCAAAACACAATAAGCCACAGTTACAGCTGTATGAATCAGTTGTTTACAAATTTATTGTCATTTGACAAATTTCATTTCACAAATTTATTCTCTTTTTTTTGGTTAATTTCTTTAGCCTTTCTCTTTCCACTCTTTCCTTTAACTCTTCCCTTCTTCTCAATTCTTCTTCCTCTTAATGTCTTTTTTCTTCTGGGCTTCTGAAATGCATTAATTTTTTAAGACCAAAAATTCCTTAAGTGTCTCCTTTTTTAATGATGAAACCAAATCAGGAAAAACTGCATTGGCGAAAGCAAGCTACTTTTTTCCTCCTCATCTACTTCTGGCCATACAACACCTCTCGGTTTTGACCGACGAACAACTGTGCTTCTTCAAACATAGAAAAACGAATATATTTAGCTAGCAGCTGAAGCCAATTGCCTTGAAAATAACATTTATTAAAAGCAAAACAAAGCAAAACCCGACAATTAAATGCACTACCTTTGTTTTGGCATTCCGCAAGAAATCAAACAAGTCGTAACCATTGAGCCGGAAAATTGCAACACGAGCGGCAAAATTCCCGCGCTTTTTGAGGACGCGACCGGCCGACTCAGCATCAAACAAAGAGTGGGAAATTTGTGGTCAAGAAAATGTCTGACAAAAGAGAACACTTGATCGAAATATTCGCAATTAACAGCTCGAGAATCTGCCGATCAACTTAATTTACAGTGAAGTTCGACACATTTAAATATGACAGTATATAGTGAACAATCTACCCCTTGAAGTTGTCCTGTCAAGAGGTTAATACCGTAAATAGAGTACCATGACCTTTGAATTAACCGTTTAATAGTCATAGGTCCGTTGTTAAATAATCATCATAATATTTCATCAATGAAACAAATAAACTACACAAAAAAAATAAAAACTAACCTGAGGCAACTGTCAAAGTTCTCCGCTAGGTTGGTGGAAAGCGCCAACAATCAGTACCGCCGTATCTAGTGTGTTATACAAAACCGTAACGCGGTAAAACCTCGAAATCGTCTTGCAGATACTGAAAAAAATTCCACTCTCATACAATCGAGATTGGTGCAAACTGAAACCAGGTATGTAATCTTCTTTTGAGTGTAAGGGCTTAATGGACAACAGTCCTCGATGAGCCAATCTAGGAGAATGAGAAACGAGTGTCGTTCTGACGGATCCTTTCTGTCACCTTCCAATAAATCCACTTCTGAGTCATGTCACTGGTGAATAAGGTCCAATATAAACATTTCCACTCGACAAACGCATTCTGTTGAAAAAAATAAGACTTTTCAATGTAAAATTGGACTGAGGCAACCCTATCATTTTTGAGCGATCGCAAACAACACGTAGACAACGACTGTCAGGCGCGAAATCAAGCTTCTGGTAAAACGACGAGAAGAAACTGCTAACTATCAAAGTTTCCAATAAAATAAGAAAAACAGAACTTACCAGTATATCGACCTGTTTCCAACGATGACCTTTATAGCATATTCGCCACACATACCGTCGAAATTTATCAGAAATGGAAAAAAAAGCGGGCACGTAACCACAGATCGAAGAACTTTGCTCGCACGTGATGGAACGCAAAACGCAACTACGACCAGCGGACTCATCTCAAAATCTACCGCTGCAAAGTTATAACGCGGGCTTCAAGTGGATCTGGCAGCCCACTCGTGCACCCCGTGTTCGAGATTCTTTTGAACTTTCTACAGTCCCACGACCTGCTGGCTACCAATGTCCAGGGGACTAAAGCTCATTCCCATCCCCAGTCAAAACAGCAAAAACAAGAAGCATCGCTAATTCTAAAAATAAGATTTATTTAAAATTGTGTAGCGCTGTTTACTATCTACAGATGTACGATTATTCACATAAAATACGAGGGTAATTTTAACTGTGTTTTCCCACTCTAACAAACAAATTATAACCATACATAGTTTAGCAAGAAAGTTCTTTCATTTGACCCTTTAAGGGAATATTATTTAAAAATATCTATTCGACAGGCGCACAATCACCCACCCAACAAGAACATTCAGCCTATCTTACTAAGAAAACTGTGTATCATTTTGTTCAGTTAATGCCACTCGCAATGCATTGCTCTTAAAAATAAGACTCTGATAAATGATCTGGATGGTGGTCACAAAAGCTACATGAAAATAAAACCAGCTTAGCTGTTATAGCAAAAATTCTAATTTGAATTACAGTAAAGCTAATCAAAATAAATTATTTGATGATACAGAATAATAAAATGTATCTACTCTTTGTTGTAAAGGCCACTTGATTCAATTTTTGTTCCAAACAGCGACTCGGATACTAAAACACTAATTTGCAAGTGTATTTCAGTATCATACTACACAAGGTGGGTTTTGAACATATGTTGAGTCAGCATTGACTATTTTATGTCTCCGATGGCCTTGTGTACACTTTCCTTACAAAACTACTTGGAAAATTCCTGTATGGAAGCTTTAGTCATTAGCAAAAGTAGGCCTGTTTAAAACAAATGCAATCTTAGATAATGCGATTTGAAGCAATACTTTGGATTCCCAACACTTGGTTGCCATAATCATGCTCTATAAAACTGCATAAATTAAGCATGTTTACAGGAAATGTGTAACATGGAATTAAACTTACAATATTTAAAACCAGTGGCTTAGTCCTGTAATGCTTGAGCACTCCTTCTTTGCCTAGAAATTCTTACAGGACTTTCTGGAGATAAAGTGTCCAAATTTTCATCATTTTTGTCTCCACTGTCGTACTCTAAGGGAGACTGAGTTCGAGATGACTGGGGACGAGGTGGAATTGTTGGCATTGGAGAGGATGACCTCTCATGGGTTCTTTCTGTCATCAGCACACACTGTCCATGCTGGTGAAGAGGGTGTTCCTCGAACTCTGCTGTTTTGGGGGTGTGAAGAAGGCTGGTCGTTAATTTTCTCATGCAACTTCTGCAACATTGACGACAGTCGTGGACTGCACCATGGTGGAGATCGCACTATCCAGGTGCCTGCCAGGTGTTCTCCATCTTCTTATCGCTCATGAAGTTTGGGTCTAGCTGTTGAAGTGCTTGCTTTTCAATTCTTGAGGCGACTTTCATGCTTTTGATGAAGACCTGCAAAGAAAGATTTTGGTATGATTGAGTTGAAATAATACAATAGCCAATAATATTAAAAGCTTTTGTTAGAATAAAGTCAACTCTCTCTTAATGGGCACTTCTACAAGACGTACACCTGGTACAAGTACTTGACAGCCATACTGCAGCCCCTTACTGACAAATCAGGACGCAAACTACAATCTACGGAGAACTTTATTGACGTTATTAAGACAGTACAGATACCTGACAACTACAAACTTGTGTCTTTTGATGTGAAATCACTGTTCACCAGTATTCCACTTCAATTGGCGTTACAGTGTACCGAGACCGCTATACAACAATCTACTGTTTAACTACCGTTACCGACAGAAGACATCGTGGGACTTACTGAATCTTTGCCTTACATCGACTTACTTTCAGTACAACGGTTAACACTACAAACAGTTGCATGGAACAGCCATAGGGTCGCAATGTCTGTGCGAATAATTGTTCTACAGTTGAACCCCGCTAATTCGAACAGTAGGTATTGTAGAATACTGTCAGAGCGTAAAGCAGGCATTTTTGGAGTGAATGCAAAATTAGGGGGAGGAGCTTATGTCTTTTAGTACCAGGAGTCTTCTTTTCTAATATTATTTTAGTTCCAGTTTGTTGGTTTTGATAAAAAAGGGTTCAGCTTTATTATCTCAGAATTACTGGTGTCACACTACCTCGAATCTCTATAAGCTGGATACCTCTCTAAGACGGACGGTTGTCTGTGTGCTACTTCTTGAGTACTTATGATTACGAAAGGATGAAGATATGCAATGCAGTCAACTCTGTGAGATGGACGCCATAGATCCTTTTCATAAATGGCTCCCAATTATAGATTCATTTCTGAGTATTAAAATTAGCCGGAGTAACCTTGTTTGGGAGTTAATAATTCAAAAGAATTTTCACTCTCAAACGAGTCTAGTGAGGCTAATTAAAATGTATACAAAAAAATTTTAAATTGGCAGCCATTTATGAAAAGGGTCTATTGAGACCGGCCCCAGCAGTGAGAGAGGTGCCCACCTTATGGCAAGTCACGGTGATGCGATGCCAGTAATTCTGGCATAATAAAGTTGAAACTATGCAAGACGAATATGTGTATGTCTGTTTCAAGTCTGTTTATAGTCGATGATTAATAAAAGCTTTGCTTCCCTAAATCATAATTTGCTATCATATTTATCACTTACATTTTAATGATTTCAAAGTGGCTGTTGTCTGTCTTATGGAGAGGTAAGTTGCAGTAAAATGACTGAAAAACACCCTGAACCAACACCAGATGTCTGTCAAAAAAGGTGTCTGATAAGACAGAGTTGACTGTATACTCAATTGATGAGATACCAGCTTATCCTGCATTTACCCGCTCGGGAAAACTACGGTGAATGCGTATCAAAACGGGGTGTTCAATAGAAGTTTTCTAATGCGGGAAAATTGCTAGTGAACGTGTAGTTTTCCTGGTGTTAACCGTCAGCATTTAGACTTCGAAAACCTCCTGCAAACACTACATTAATCCTCTCGGGAAAACGAAAGAAAACGCAATGGAAAACAAGGTGTCCACCGGCGTTTTTCAAGAGCATGAAAACAGTTAATTAGCTTCATGTTTTCCTGGCGTTCACACAAGGAAAACGCCGAATTAACAGAACGTTTTCCGATATCAGAAAACGGGCAGTTAATACAGGATTTACCTGGTATTCACCGTTTGGTAAAATTAACGGTGAACGAGGGCGTTCTTGCCATGATGGGATATTCGTTTGCATCACGAAAACGGCCACCACTTGTTCACCAATGTTTGGGCATTTGTTTGATACAATTATTGCAGCATCGATGGGAGGTGGGTGGCCACATGCTGGATCAAGCGGTCCGGATTTGAGTCCTGGCCGGAGACATTGTGCTGTGTTCTTGGGCAAGCCACTTTACTTTCACAGTGCCTCTCTCCACCCGGATGTATAAATGGGTACCGGCAAACTTAATGCTGGGGGGTAACCCTGCGATGGCCTGACATCCATCCAGACGGGAGTAGAAATACCCTTAGTCGCTTCTTGCTACAGAAACCGGGATAAGCTCCGGCCTAAAGCCATTAGCTTCGTATTCAGTGTTGCGAGACAGATTTTACTGAGAGCTCTGGGAGGACTTCAACAAGGAGCACCAACTTCTCAATTTTTGTCACAACACTCTTTAATCACTGTGGTTTGGCTGGCTTCAGATCACTAAGTGGAGCTTACAAATAAAAACACGCTATATATATAATAAAGCACGTTCCTGGTCTACAATGTTCTGTGATTGGTTAAGGTGAACCATGGGTCTTCTTGTGATTTGTTAACCTCAGCTGTTTTGGAATTCTAGCCGAACTTAACAACGGCGGTGTTCTTTAATCTGCCTGAACCATGTTCCTGGTTTAGCTAAGAAAAACCTATATGACTTCCAAACTGGACGTTCACGTAAAAGGTTGGCAAAGGTGAACTTGAATTTCGGTTTCCTATTAAAAACTTATCTTGATCCATCAAAGGAGGAATTCTTAAAAATGCTGCAAAACGTTGCGTACGATACAAAAACAAACCATGCCATTGTGGATTATCTCCTTATGGAGAAAAAAATATCCTTAAGAAGCTAAAATATTAAATTCCCGCTATGAAATGTCTCCGTCTTGTAAATATATTTTTTTTATAATGAAATGACTTAAAAAGAGAAATGTTTGATGGTTCTTTGTACACTAAATACGTGACAATTTTATTAGTTTTACCACTTCTCGCGGGGTGCGTGACACAAAGCACGTAATTGATAGCTTGCTGTACACAGCTAGTTACAAAAATAAGGTTATTTACTGAGAGAAATGTGTGCATGGTGAGTAGTTGTAGCATAGGGATTAAATTACATCGGCCTTTTTTTCTGTTTGAAATTATTGCATGAAAGATTTTCTTTTTCTTTTCTTTTTTTTTTTTTTTTTCCAGAACTACGGCGCTGAAACATAATACCACAAAATAACGTAAAAAGATAACTGGAAATGTAGAGCAACAATTTGTAGCAAAACGTGTGAAATGCATTGAAAAATTCACGATTGTAGCGGAAAGTGAACTTGTTTTACACTTTGCCTACCAATTTTTTATTAAGCAACGCCGTTTTAACAGTTTAATCAGTTCTTTGGCTGCCATAACGCTAAAGAGGCCTAAATTTGCTAAAAAAAGCTATTTTATTTTTTTATCAAAAAGATAGATTTCCAGAAGATTAGGTACAAAATTGTGCGATACAATCTCGTTCCCAGAGCCTTCGTTTGTCAAAAGCAAATTCGTGTAGACTTAAAATCACATCTTACAATAGAAACGAGCCTAAACAATGCATAAACACATAGCAAATTACAGAGGTGTCAAACTCTACGAAGCGACATGTAGATAACAGCGGAAACCATGCAGACCTATGACCAATAAAAATTTCCCATAGCACGGTCTAACGGCTCAACTCTACTTAAAATTCCTCGTTGTTACACAACATGAAGTGCCCTTCATAAACACGAGTGAAGCGACAAAAAAGGTCGAGAGACCGAACAGAGAACGACAACTGTACAAATGTCACGAACCGTAGAAGTCGTGTAGGCTAATTACCCTCAGTTTACATTGCCATTGAAAGCCATAGAATCAGTATATCTAAACTATGACCAGAAATCCACTAAGCAACAGAAAACAAAGATATAATGACTGTCAATAACATTTTTTTTTTTTAATTCTGAGCATCTTGAACACGTTCGGAAGAACATCCTAAATGTGAAAAAATCGGACTTCGTTGAGGAATAAGGCCACAGTGTCTGCAAGCACAGGAATATTGCAATTAGATCTTGCAAGTGAAATGTTCTCTGCCAAATATTGCTTAAGTGGACCTATTAACTGAATTAAGTCAACTGGTGAGGTTCCTTAGAAAACAAGTTCCAATTTAGCGACCATAGTTTTACGCGCCTTGCAGCCTCCCGTGGACAGCAATCTTGAATTGTTTTTTTTTTCTTTTTTTTTAACTTCCCACATTGATTTTTTTTTGTTGTTGTTGTTCATTTTTTTGACAATGTGGAGATAATTGTAAATAAAATCCGTTTCTGGGAAGAAAAGTAGAGGTCCCCGAACGTCCAAGATCTTTAAATGCGGGCAAAGCTAAAGCAATGGCCATCTGCCTAATCATTGTTAATTTTATTACTTAGCGCGCGCTGTCATGCATGACGTGGCGTGTGAATTTGCGTGCGCAGTGAGGATGCGCAGAAACAATTAGCGCTTACTTTGCTAAAAAAGCTATTTTTTTTTTTTTTTTTTTTTATCAAAATGATAGATTCCAGAAGATTAGGTAAAAATTTTGCAAAACAATCTCGTTGCGAGAGCCTTCGTCTGTCAAAAACAAACTCGTGTAGACTTAAAAGCATATATTGCAATAGAAATGAACTCTTATGAAACAATGCACAAACACATTGCAAATTACAGAGGTGTCAAACTCTACGAAGCGACATGCAGATAACAGCGGAAACCATGCAGACCTATGACGAATAAAAATTTCCCATGGCACGGTCTAACGGCTCATCTCTGCTTAAAATTCCTCGTTGTTACACAACATGGAGTGCCCTTCATAAACACGAGTGAAGCGACAAAAAAAGGTCGATTGACCGAACAGAGAACGACAAGTGTACAAATGTCACGAGCCGTAGAAGTCGTGTAAGCTTGTCAACCCCATTTTATATCGTCATTGAAAGCCATGGAATCAGCATATCTAAGCTATGATCAGAAATCCACTAAGCAACAGAGAACAAAGAAATGATGACTGTCAATAACATATTTTTTTGTTAATTTTGAACAGCTTGAACACGCTCGGAAGAACATCCTAAATGTGAAAAAATCGGACTTCGTTAAGGAATAAGGACACAGTGCCAAATACTGTTTAAGTGGACATATTAATTGAATTTAATCAACTGGTGAGGTTCCTTAAAAAACAAGTTCCCATTTAGCGACCATAGTTTCACACGCCTTGCAGCCTCAAGATGGCAGGAATCGATGTCCCGTGGACAGAAATCTTGAATTTTCTTTTAACTTCCCACATTGATTTTTCGTTCATTTTTTGACAATGTGGAGATAATTGCAAATAAAATCTGTTTCTAGGAAGAAAAGTAGGGGTCACCGAAGTTACAAGATCTTTAAATCCAGGCAAAGCTATAGCAATGGCCATCTGCCTTATCATTGTTAATTCTATTACTGAGCGCTCGTGTCGGTCACACGTTTTGAAATTGGGTCACACTTGGAAAAAAAAAATGGTCACACTTGGACTTTGTTGTTTGAGCATCCTGCTCATGATATTTTGAAACTGCTATTCACTAGGAACTTGGCATAATACTCAAGAAAAATTCCCTGCTCAAAATGGCATGATTGATTTATATTAGGTCGGAGTAGTCAGGGTTTATTGAAAACAATTGCACATTAAAAACTAATAACATAATAATTACAATAATAAGTTATTAATTTTAGAGAAGGCCTCCAATCGCCTAGAGGTGATTTTCCGGAGGGTCCTGTAAAAAAAAAAAATAAAAGTCTAAAATATTAATTTGATGTCTAAAATACAGAAATAATATAAGTTAAAATCGTGAGACTGAAACTAAAGTTTGAAGCTATAACTAGGATTAAAAATGCTACTACTAACTGAGGTAAAAAGTGGTTAAGTAAAAACTGTTTCAAAATGACTAAAACTAAGTTTTAGTCATTTTTATGAGAAGAACAATTGAATATGTCTGTGACTGCTCCTTGAGGCGATTTACAGTCGGCTCCCGATATCTCGAACCTTCAAGGAAAATTAAAAAAGCTTCGAGTTTTTGAGAATTCAAGTCATCAGGACTTGGGAACAAAGGAACGAAAATAAGAAAAAAAAAATCGGAGTTTGCTATATTTCTACTTTCGTGTTTCTGTTCATACAGTGTTTATTTTAATCAAATTTGACTATAGACGTAAAGTGAAACAGAACAAAGCAAAGCAAAGCAACAGGAAATCGGTCCATTTACTGCGAACTTTGCGGGTTTCAAAAGGAATAACGTCGGGCTACTGCTACAGAGTTCATGGACTTCATGCGACTAGTAGTTTCAATGTTTTGCCGGGACTACAGTACTGAATGTTTTGAACTGTCACATGTTGACCAACGTGGCTCAAGTTATTGATGGTCAAATGATATAGCTATATATACCTTGATTTTTTTTTCTTTTTCTTTTTTTTTTTTTTTTGGCACCGTCTTATTTTTACTTACAATAGCATTTGCCGTTGCTGCACAGCCGCACTTTTCATTTTCCCATCGTGTTTCATTCACAATTCAAGTCACAGGTACTGTACGTATATGCATGACTCACATTTTGTAAAATTTGAATAGGATATCTTTCGTACAAGTTACTGGTGAGCTTTCAGCATATCAAAAAACAGTTAATACTACTTTTAAATTTCTGCAGAATTTAAAAAAAAATGACATGAGACGCGTAAAGGTATTCAGAAAGTGAAATCTCTTTCGCTGCCCCTTCCCCGCTAAAGAACCAAAACAATTCGACAACCTGTTTTTTTTAATTGGTGACAACGAAAAATGAGCACCTTAGGTGGCTCGACACAGTTTCCAGCATTTTCCAAGAATTATATTTTATTTTAACCATTCTTTATCACTTGTTGCCATAATCATGGTATCTAAATATTGCCCAATCATTGGTGAACACGTTGTTATCATTTTCGTGACACAATAGGTTACCATAGAGAAATATTTAACACTTTACACTTACACTTACACTTAATGACTGGTCCCGAGGGGAAGAGTGAATTTTGTTTCCCGAGAATCTCAATGTTTCCCAAGACGAAGTTGAGGAAAACATTGAGATTCGAGGGAAACAAAATTCACTCTTCCCCCATGGACCAGTCATTAAGTGATTTGTTATATAGCAAAACAAAACGAAAGCAAATTTCGAAAAACGCGCTGAGATTCAAACAATATCAGGCCACCTTCAACTGCACCCTCTGATGACGCGCAACAGCAGTCAGAATTTCGCTGGTAACAGTGAACTGTTTCCCGATCGACGTCATAGTTTCCGCAATGTTTCATTGTTTTCACTGCGGGCAGTTTCATTGTTAGATGTCATGTGACCATGAATTACCCAATGAGTGGGCGCGCTGTAGCGGAAAAAACGCCAGCTATATAACAAGACCTGCATAATTTTTAACACCCTTAATTCTAGCATTAAATGCTTCAAGTAGTAATTCAAAAACGAGCTGGTTGACCCCCATTTTTATTAGGGGATTTTGATTAGCAAAATAAGACGCTAATTTTGGCAAAGTTTAAAAAAATTGTACTCAGGGTTCAGAGCCGCCTTAAATTTTCGAAAAGTTGCGTTTTACTCGACTGTTAATTAAGAATCTCGCGTTTATAATCATCAGTTGTGTCTTTGGTTTGAGAACTTGCTCCAGCTGAATATGCAAAGAGCGTTTAACTCCTAAAAGAAACAGAAAAAAGCATAGCCTCGAGTTTCACTTTCGTTCCAAAACACCCTTGTTTTGGCCATTTCAGGTTGCTGATTTGATTATTGCATTGCATTAGTGGTTTGTTGAAGCTCTCTAGTAACACACCTATTCCTTCTTTCCAATAAGAGGTGAAATTTCAAAAAAAAAGTTGACTCAGATTTGTCACGTTATTCTCAGAAGTTGTTCTAGTGTCACAGCAGCTTTTCTGCCTTTTGTCTTTTCTTATTTATATTATTTGGAATAAGCGAAACAGTCTTACAATTTCTTCTGTCCGCCAGCAGTGTTAAAGGGAGTAATTTTAATCCAGTGAGAGATCAGATGAAATAGGCGAAAAATACTATCTACAGAGGGGGAACCTCGTATTAATTTAATAAGCCAATTAAGTTTCGTTTTTGGTTATTAGGTAATAAATGAGATCAAAGGGATTCTGCCAGACGAGATTACGTCACACCCGAGTCTCTATAACTTTCCCAAGTTCTGTTTTGACGGATTGCAATTTACAACGAGAGGGTTTCTGGATAGGGGTGATAGAATCCAGGCCCAAGTTGTTCAAAGGTTGGATAACACTATCCAGTGGATAGGTGTTAACAAAACAAACCACCCTATCAACTGAATGGTAATTTATCCGGTAGATAGCGTTATTCACCTTTCGCACAATCCGGGCCAGGTTACTAAGTTAATATCACGGGTGACAATTTACGCATTAATTTTGGCGCCAAATTCCAGCGCCCTTGATTTATCATTTCGTATGTAAAATTATAAAATTGCCATGACAACGTTTGGCGCGAAATTTCTGCAGACAACAGACAACTCAAAGACCCATGATCGTAAGTGCAATTTGTCAAACATGATAATTATTAAAAGGTAATCAAATAGTATATTTCATAAGTACTTTAAGGCCTGGGTCCAAGACTTTTACTTGTAGATATAATTTAACAGTTATATTTCTAAAGACACCGTCCCTCTTTTCGCATAAAGATTTTATGGAGTCAAAGGTAGTTTTTTCAAGAAAATGCTTGATCGTCTATATCTTCTAACCTTGGAATCAAGGAATTTTAAAAATTATCATTTAAAACGTAGCAAGATAGATCATTTAAATTTGCATCGAAAACGCACATTTATTGAACACTACAATTCAAATTTGCCACCAATTAGCCGATTTATTGAATTTTAACAAAATGATCACGGGACACGTGAGAACGCCAAGTTTAATAATCAGGGAAAATTCCAGCTTGATGAACCAAATATAACGAGAGATATGGTTGCCTAATCATAAATCTACTTTATATTCCTGATCAGGCCTTGAACTGCTTGAGTCTTAAAATTAAACAAAAATGTTACTTTAACTGTATCGAAATGCGAATAATTCCCCCCCCCCCTTTTTTTTTTTTAATTATATAGAATTTTTCGTTTGATTACCCATATAAAATTTCGGAGATTTTTCAGCAATCGGCCAAAATTCTAACCCATTTCTGAGGTATCAGCTAAGACCAGTTGACATGGAAAGACTCAGAGCTTAGCTACATGTTAAAGAAACGCGCTCTTTCTCAGCTGAAAGTTAGAATAAGGGAGCAAGGATAGGTTTGTAACAGATAGAAAGGTTCATTTTGGGCCACTTGTCATCGTTTCTTTTCTTTCTAATTCGCGAAACTTCATGGCTGTCTTCCTCTTCCTTGTGATAATGGCTTTGACGATGATAAAGTTCTGTTTACATTCGTTAGCTTGCTCTAACTGCCAAGAGATAAACTGAATTCAACACAGAGGTTTAGATAAGAAACAAGTGGTGTACGTCCGTTCCCAATTTTTCTTCTCCTAGCCAATGATTTTTTGTTTTGATTTGTTTATTTGCAATAACATAAGGGAAACAATGCTTACTTACAACACTAGTTCTATTTACATTATATTGCTCTAATTATTTACACTATTAATATTAAATACAGTTACAAGACTTACACTACTAACAAATGAAGTGACGACAAGGGGCAATGAAAAGAAGAAGAAAAATAGATAGTTATCATTACAGCTTGAGGTTGTACCATAAAAACATAAAAAAAAATAAATAAATAAAAAAAAAAAAAACAGACCAAAGGCATGTGATACATTAAAGGTAAAATGAGTTATGCATCTGACAGGAGATTAGAAATAGACTAATGGGTAGGAGATAGATACCGATAGGTATAGAAAATATAATCTAAAATAATAATTAAATCCTCATATATCCTGCACGAGGTTTCCATTTCTTTGTGTCTCCACTTTTTTTTTTCTATTTCATATTGTGATTTTAGTGTGCATATGAAATGCGTAAGATTTGGATGATTATCTTTTGTTTTAGCGAGCCATATGTGATATCGTGCTAAGAGAAAGCAGTAATTGATAAGAAGCGCAAATTGAGAGATAACTGGCCTCAGACCCAAAGCAGTAATATTTGTCAAAGCATAATCTCTAGGAAGTAAATTTAAGTTTTTTAGCCATTCAGTAAGTTTATTCCAAAAGTGAGATGCTTGGCGGCATGACCAAAAAAGATGAATTATTGACTCAGAGTAGGTGTGAGAAAAACTGCACTTTTCATCGCCTTGTAGACCTATTCTAAATAAGAAGTTATTGGTTGGTACACGTCTATGTAAGAATTTGAACTGAAACTCTATGAAGCCTTCTTTTCATTCTAACGGATCGATACACAATTTTATGACTTTCGTCAAGGAGGCTAATCCATTTAAACACATGAAAAACAATCAGGCTTGAACGGGATTCCGTTCAAGCATATTTTTTCCTGCTTCTTTTTCACAGCTGCTTGAGTTCTGAATAAAACTGCGATGACTACGGAGGCTAATCCATTTAAACACATGGAAAAACAACAAGAAACAAACAAAACAACAACAACAAAAACAAAAAAACAAAAACAAAAAAACAGGCTTGAATTCGAACGGGATCCCGTTGAAGCATATTTTTTCCGGCTTTATTTTCACAGCCGTTTGAGTTGTGAATAAAACTGCGATGATTATGCATGTCTTTACATTTTTCTACGCAGTTCAAATATACCCTATTTCGTATATCACTGGAACTACTCCTAACCATTTCGGTCTTCAATGTCTCTCCAGATCACAAGCCGTGAGAGAATTCTCGAGATGTTTTGTGGCCTTCTCATATTCACTCACCCATATCTCCATTGTTCCAAAAACTTGGTAAAATAAATCTCGTCTTTTTTGTTCTAAAATGTGTTTCTGGATGACAGGTTATTTTCCAAGATACTCTCCAGTCTTCCCGGTGGAAACATTTCCAGCACACTTGCATTAAGACTAGTCATAGGTTAACCAAATGACAAAACAAAACGGAAGAGAACTCAGTTTGAGAGTCCTTCCTCAAAACAATACACACAGCAAACAAACAAACAAACAAACAAAAGACTGAGCTCAAAATTTTCGACATGCCCAGATATGAATGAAAAAGGTTTCTGCTCAGAAAAAAAAAAAAAACTGTTTTCTTGTGACTTGCTTGTTTTCAAAAAAGCAGTTCACAGCAATCGATTTATCACTCTCCATATTGCTGTTCCGCAGTGCAAAATGTGCACCCCTCTAGTTCTGCTCGAATTAGAATTCTTCTTTTCATCTCGGACCGGCCATTTACTGAAAAACATATTGCGCAAATTTCACGTCTACTCCAACCAAGCATTGCCTTATTTCGCGTGGTCTGTTATTAGCCAACTGGTCTGCCTTCAGCCAGTTGGGAATTTCAACTATGTTATTTCTGTTTCTTTGTATTACTTGTTTCAGGGTTTTTAAACGTTTTTCCTGGAGTAAAAGCTCCGTTGAGAATTGGTACTTTTTTTTTTATTTTTACAATTAAATTTTCCCACTGTAGCGTTGTAATCTTGTTAATTGTCACCCCTCATGTCTGTGAGATTTCAGTGGTACGCATCCGTCATGTTGTTCAAACGATATCTGGGGAAGCGACCAAGCGAAAAGAAGAAAAGCGGTCTGTTTTACCTCTCTGTCATCGACAAGCCGGTTTCAAGCGTTTGGTACAAGAAAACCCTAATGGAAAAGAACACCATAAACACAATCATGAAAAACATGAAAAAGAACTCGCCGCTGAAGGATCTGTGTCCCAAGAAGAGTTTGACCAACCATAGTGCACGAAAAACTGTGGTATTAAAAGAAGTTGAAAAGTTCTGGTATCCCGAAGTGTGAGACAAAGAATATCACAGGCCACGCATCTGCCAACGGGCTTGACGATTACGACTCAGGAGACGAAAGGGAGCAGCAGATCATTTCACGAGCCATTGACAACACTGGTCCTGTTCCTTCAAGAGACGCTTTAAGTCAACTTTATCCTGCAAATTCCACTGCATCTTGGTGTGCTCCCGGCCTAATTTCAGTCAATGCAGCGTCACCTTGAACATCGCAGGGAATGATGCCGTTCAGAAGAGCACAAGTGATATAAGGCGAGAATAAAAGCGTTTCTTGATGGAAGAATCAGATTCTGAGTGATCTGAAAGCGTCTTGAACGTTTTAACTTTGTTTAAAAAAGCACTAACTTTATATTTTCAAAGTTAAAAGTTTGTTAGCAGGCCTGGTTGTCAATGTCCTGGTATCTTTATGCAAAAATAAAATTTCATTCAGCTCATTCGTGCGTTTGTGGCGATTGATTCTTTGTCAGCATTAAATGGCTTCCTATCACTGATTACTCAAGAGTGCATTCAGAAATTCACTATTTTCCCTTCTATTTCAATTCATTAACAAGTAGTCGCAATTGGTCCTCGTGAAATCAAGGATTAATAAAACTTGTGTTTTCAGAAGTAGCTGAAATTGCCCTCGTCTCTGCGCGACTCGGGCAATTCCAGCAACTTCTGAAAACACGCGTGATATTAATATTACTTTTACTCGGCCCCATGAGATAACCTACACTAATCCGTCGATCCAAAAACCAATTTACCTGCCTCCCACCGTTTTGCACGCGAAATTCAACATCTCTACCACGCTGAAAGCTGAAAGGTACGCGGAAATGAAAATGAAGCCTGGAGGATGCTGTATGGAGTCCAAATCTGTCTGTTTGGGAAACTTAGCGAATCTAGAACATTCGCTGGTCGATGAAACAGGAATCAAAAGTACTTAGCGGGTGTAGACTCGAGTAATCTCTCAAATTCTCAAAAAAAAATTATTGTCCCGAAACACAGCCCAAGTTTCGAAAGTACACACTGTAAGAAATATCGTCAGCAATATGCTAACGAATACGTAAATTTGGATATTGAATGGCCAATTGACATCTCCACAGGTGAAAGCGAAATACCGGGATTAAAATATGACGCCGATAGCTTAAAGCTAGCTAAAACCAAAACGACAAACCTTTGCTGAGGCTTTATAGCAAACCCGAGAGCAGTTAGATCAATTTGATGCTAAAGTTGGCGCCTTTGTCTCTACGATGCCGAACGATTTGAGCTCACGAACTCTCAGTCTGATCATTGTAGAAGTCAGCTCCCTCATAACCTTGAATCTTTCTTGTTGACTGTATGCTTCGATACTTACGTTATTCTGCGTAGAACAAACACTTTCAGAACGAAACATCGCCATTTACTATCTCTGGTGGTGTTACGTTAATCTCATATCATTCTGCTTTCGCGACCTTTCCCGAAACTCGCGCTTGGAAATATTAGCCTGCGTCGCAGACGGAAATTTACCCGTAAATAAGTAACCCGCGGTAGGTTGCGTCTGCGACGCAGGCTAGGAAACACTTGTGTCCAATGTATGCTTTCGATACTCATGATAGTCTGCATAGAAAAAACGCTTTTAGAACGGAACATTGCAGTTTGTTGACTGTCGTGTCCTTTCCCGAAACTCGCTTGTAGGGAAGATTAGGAGAGTTTTAGAACAAGGTTAATAAGTCACGTGTTTGTGGAATGGAATATTTTCCTCCCGTTTTATCTTCCCAAAGACACGTAAGCTTAAACATCGCTGTGTGCATTTTAGATCGTTTTGAATACGAAGCACCCTTTTAGAACGTAGACCAGATACTCAGTCAACAAGAAACGCTTATCTCATGTTATATTTGTTATGTTGTACCGGTGTTGTGTTAATTTCATATCATTCTGCTCACTTCCCCATAGCCTGCTTTACAATACTCGGTCAACAACAAGCGCTTTAAGAACGAGAGAAAAATACAGCTAGTTATCTTTTTTTGTGTTACATGTGTGCGGTAATAGCATATTTTCATCCCGTTTTATCGTCCCAGAGAGAACAGAAAGATGCTTGTCATCTTTAGCGGTCTTTTTGTCTTATGTTAATAGCGAAAAATCGCAAATTTGTAAAATCTGCAAGTTGGCTGAGGTGTGGTTAGC
>NC_138155.1:7736200-7761200 GCF_964199315.1 Orbicella franksi
GGTTTCAGATCTTTTGTTATTGATTTTCTCTTCGTTGAGAACGGTAAAGATGTTTATCTCCATGGGGCAAATAACAGTTCCCTTTTGGCTCGGAGAATTTTAGTTGCTTGTCGGGGCTGTAAAGTACAGTATCCAGTAGAACCTGTCTATGGATAAGTCATGCCGCGCGGCCACGATTGCGCTGTTTTAGGCCGTTGGGCCATGTCATCTTTGTGCGGGACTACCCGTTTATCATGTGTTGATCTTAGGTGATTGCACTGTTTTAGGCCATTGGGCCATGTCATCTTTGTGCGGGACTGCCCGTTTATCATGTGCTGATCTTAGGTGATTGCACTGTTTTAGGCCATTGGCCCATGTCATTTTTGTACGGGACTGCCCGTTTATCATGTGTTGATCTTAGGTGATTGCACTGTTTTAGGCCGTTGGACCATGTCATCTTTGTACGGGACTGCCCGTTTATCACGTGTTGATCTTAGGTGATTACACTGTTTAAGGCCGTTGAGCCATGCCGCTTTTTGTGCAGGACTGCCAGTATATAGTGTGCTGAATGCAAGATTTAGGCCTCTGGGCCTTCCTTATGTGCTGATCTGCGTGTTGTTACTTTTTTGTTTTTTCTAATTGTTCTCACATTTCTTTTGTTATCTTTCAAGTCTACAAAGTGGATGTGTGTTTACTTCAAAGGTTGCCCACTCAAGAGATCCAGACGGCTTCGCAAGTCAATGGAAGGTCTTCCCTTGCGTTCCTCTAAAGCAAAGGCCCCTTCAACAACAGAGCGTTATTCAAGTGACTTTCAAACATTTAGAGAATGGTCTTCGCGCTTTGAGGAAGTCGCTTGTTTGCCGTCTGATGAGACGTCATTTGTTCCCTCTACTCCACACTTGAGTCTGTCTGTTATGGCATAAATCGGGCACACCATCGGTATGGCTTTCCGATTTGTGATTTGACTTGTGATAGAAGTGTTCTCGAAGCGGCTAAAATTGAGCTTGCAAAACCTGTTTCCATAAAAAGGGGGGCGCTGTTACTCCCGAGATGATTTTGAGGATATATAATAGGTTTGCGCACCCCAAGGCTAATCCCTCTAATCATCGCTTAGCTGCAATTTGCGTGACTGCCTCATCGGCTTTTCTCCGCGTCAACGAGTTAGCTAGCCTTCGTTGTTGTGACGTTAGTTTTTGCGATGCATTTGTCAGAATTTATACATGTGAGAGCAAAACAGATGTTTATTATATGTAATTTTTAGTTTTAATTTTATGAATTTATTTTCTTCAAAGATAGAGCATATTTTGTTCTCAAAAAAATTCGTAGTAAAATAAAGTTTTAGACTTGGCATGCGTTTGCGGAACTAGGATATCTTATACACTTGTTTGATCTACATAGCTTAAGAACAGGGGCCGCTAAGGAGCAGGCATCAGTAATCTACACTATTTATGTCACGGCAGATGGGAGACTGATCGAGCCGAGGACGGCTAGCTACGGCTATATTACGATAAGTTAGAATCTTTACTCTCAGTTTCTTGAAGTTTGCACACTTAGATTCCTTTGTTCTCTTTCTTTATTTTCGAAGCGGTCATCAATAAACGAGATGCCCGCCCCTGATGCTGTGTTTGTGTTTATTAAGATTAGTTACAAAATATTTTATAATCGTTTCAGGGTGATTAGAGTATAAATATATTTTGTAACGTTTCGCTAATTACACTGGAGTATGTTCACTATGTATGGTTCGTGTTAACCGTAGAAGTATTTTAGGCGTGAATCCCTAAGGGGCTAGTAGGTTATTTAAGAATTTGTAAGTTATGCAAGAGCCACTCGAAGGCATCTCTTTCAACTTTGCTTTTTAATTTCCTGTTTATTCACTGCTGTATTTTCTTTATGATGATGTAACGCTCGCTGTATCCTGCATCAATAAACGAGATGCCCGCCCCTGATGCTGTGTTTGTGTTTATTAAGATTAGTTACAAAATATTTTATAATCGTTTCAGGGTGATTAGAGTATAAGTTTATTTGCTGGAAGTGAAGTAGAAGGTTGACAAGATGGACCAGTAGCCGAATGCAAGTTTAAACAGCCAATGGGTGTTTGCGTAGAATTTGACAATGTCGTTCATGTTTATGACGCTCTGTCAAATTTAGTGAAAATTGTGACACTCCTCTGTGAAACCGCAAAATTTTAAAAGGCTTTGGGATATTTGTATGACGCCAGGCGGTAGAAAAAGTGGGACAGTGCAAGGACGTCCTTTCCGAGTTTGAGCGTTCCGTGATTTGCGTAGAAGGCTGCTTGGAAAATTTCATTGAACGGACCCCAAAAATAGTTTCTGTGGCTACTGTGAAGTGTGTTGACTTGCTACACTATGAAGCGGCTGTCCCCTGAATGTCCTCGTACCGTATTAACATTTTGTTTTGAACATTCGGTTGTTTCTCAAAAATGAAATACGCGCCCTGTCCCGAATAAGCGCCCTCCCTCGAGGTAACAAGAGAAAATAAGCGCCCCGGGCGCTAAATTGAATCATTAGGGTAGTCGCGTGATTAATTACTCCCTGAATTGCACTCCACTCGATCCACTTACTATAACTAATAACAAACAATAACACCATCACTAAAACTACAGTACAACCCCGATATAACAATATAACAAACCTCTTTATAACTAATTACTCTTAAGCCCCGCTGAAATTACATTACAATATATGAACAGAAACCTAATGTAACGAAAACAGTCCAGAATTCCAAACATTAAATCTATCCCCATAAAACAAATAAAAATCAGCCCGGAACTGAAGTTGAATGCAAAACAGATAAACAGAGATGGTAATCCTTTAATGCTGTGATCCACCACACTAAGACTGTAATTGGTCTTTCAAACAATGATATAGTAAAGACTGCGTTCACTGTCCCACAATCTTAACGAATAGATTATCTTAGTCTCCTGGCACGATGACGCCATCAACGACACCATCGTTGATAACCATTTTACGCCAACCAAACACATTTACGACGAGGTGTATCTACCACTGACTCAAATAGGCCACATTCGTATTCCCGGTATTGGACTGGGACTAGCTTGCAACTGAGGCTAATGCAGGGAGTCTTTTGAAATGCAAATGACATTAATCTCTTTTTAATGATATTCCCCCCATGAGCCTCTATTGCAAGCTAGTTCCAGTCCAATACCGGGAATGACCGAGCTGTTTTAGAAATACAAGGCATTCCTTGAGCAAGATCGTGGTGGATGAACGTACAAGCTGGTATCACATTAAACAACTCAAAACTCTCAGAAACTCTCAGAAACAGACATGCTACGTTTGAACCTAAACATGTAATTATTGAGGAAAATACGAAACCGCTTTTTCAGCATTTCGCCCAATAAATGTCACTTGGAAATTTCGTAATTCTAAGAGATGATATGCTTAAAAGAAAAATATATGTCTGTTATTTTCCATTTATCAATATGACGACGGTTTCAATGTATGGAGAGCTAAGCTAAGGCGAGGTAAATTCCACGCAATTATGTGCATGATTCATATCTACATTCATCACGGAGCAATTATTGTTTGGTGTTTGACACCTTTTGCACTTCCCTTTAAGGGATTTAATTAAAAATCTGTCTTGCTGAAAGGTAAGTTAGGAAGACAAAAAAAAAAAGGTCGATTATCAAAAGTTATATATATATATAAACATACAGAAATTAAAAATTACGTTTGCCTTTTTCCTCCACATAAATGTGAAAGATCTCACGTTTGAGGTTTTATTCACATCTACGTGGAAATGACTCATCTTGTGCGTGTTTTCTTTTCTTTTTTTTTTTTAAGATTTCTTAAGATTATTGATTACTTTGCATACAATCAACAGAAAGTTAAAGTTAGTACTGTTAACCTTAGGATTGTCATGTAATGTTTAATGTCTATAAAAAAAAAAATAATAGAAAAAAAAAAAATGAAATAATTAAATTCAAAAAGTAATTTCAACATCTAAACTATAAGCCAAGATGTCCAAAACTTGGCCAGTCAGCTGGGCAAGATCTTGGGCCTGCTGGCTTTGAGAATCGCTTCTTGTAGCCTGGATAAATAAAATGAAGAAACACATCATTCGTAATCACGAACAAACCCGACAGAACATCGAAGTCGTCCGAACTAAACACGAAGCGCAAGGCACAAAAAGCGCGGGGAAAAAAACTGACATACCTAATTCATCCAGTCGCGTTGTCCCTGAGTAGAAAGAAAAAAACAAACCGCTTGGAATCAGGCTAACAGTGCAAACATCATGAACTATTCATCATCTATCTGTCGAACTAACCACTTGTTTCTAAAAAAAACTGTACCTTCCATGTTAGAAGGAACCCCAAGTGCGCCAATCATAGCGTTCTGACGGAACCCAGGTAATTTGAAACAGTTTGTCAAGGCTGGTAGTTTCTATGGAATTTTTCCCCCGCCCCCAAGCACCACAACGTTCCAAACAACCTTTTTGAGGGCATTACAGATTGCCACTGACGAAAACAACAACAATCGCTACCGAAAGATGATTTTTACCCGTTTTGAGGCTGCCAGTTGTACGCTTACGGCAAACTGTGTTGCTCTGATTGGCCACAAAGTTATGTTACTGGTCGCTTACAAGTCGTTATTTTTTATCTATTTCTGTATTGGTTTTGGTAACCTCGACGTAATAACTCAAACAGAGGTTTGGTTAGCACAAACATATTCCAATCAAGAACTGTTTACAGGCTCGAACAAAAACCCCCGACATTTGTTAAAAACATGGACTTTCATCTCGGATTTGGAAAAGCTAGACTAAACTTCTCTTTCCTTTTCCAGATTTTTGCATCTTAGAAAACTTCAAACAGTGTCCTTATTTCAAAGATATGTCCACTAGTTTTCAATAACCGTTGAGAAAAACTATGGAAAAGGATCCTTAAAAGTTCCTCTCAACGTCCAATCATCTACGTACTAAATTGCTACAGTTTTTGTACCATCATTTACAAATAAGAGATTGTGTAGATGCATTATCAGCTATATTTTTGCACACATTGCATGCCTATGGTCTTATGAAATACTGGCAAAACTCCTTACCAGTTCCTGAGCTGTTACTTCGCAAAAGTCCATGAGGTTGTGAGCCATCAGACAAACGTTTTGGAAGGTTACTCTAATAAACAAGAATAACCAACACAGATAATGTACAACTAACATTTATAAACGTGCAACATTACGACGGGACACAATTTGGTACTTCAGAACCCATTTACATTCCGTAACCTTGAATGTTCGATAACGTTTGGATAAAATACACCATTTCGGACTTGCCGTTTGCAAATTTATCGTTTTCAACAGCAGTCCTCGTGCAAAACATCTTTTGAAAGGAAGATAAGTTTGATTGGCACGAAAATGAAAGTGCAGGTGAAACACTTTTTCAAATGAATGCTTTCGCGTGAGACTCATTTTGACACAGAGGCAAAAGTCAACTTGGCAATGGCCGCTCAGTACACATGTCCACTCTCGCCAGTGCCAAGACAATGTAGATAGGTTGACCGAGTGTGGATAATAATTAGCATGGGTACCAATTTTATCCGAGCCGAATAACAAACCCGTGTAGTGTAAATGGGCGTTAAGGCTACCTCGACACTTAGAATACCATTTCGTCCCTTAAAGCTCTTTCAAGACTATCTTTAGAAAAAAAAAAAAAGATGCCGGGGAATTAGATAGCAAAATAAATACACATTAACCTACATCTGAATATGAGAATCTTTATACATTTGGTATAAATATCTCCAATTTGTCGTTCACAATCGAATTCGGTTTTTTTCCCAATCTTGGCCATCCTTTATTATTTGCTATTTTAAAACTTTGAAGAAAATAATTCTATACATCGAGGAGTTGACCAACGATATGGTGGTTTTCCCAGCTTCTCCTAACATTCTTTCCTCCTCCCCTGCCCTCTCTGACTAAGAAATGTCACAAACCTTTGACGTGTTTTTCATCATTTTCCTGAACCGGTCCAGGGTGCCTCTATTTGTTTGTTGAATATGTTCATAAGGTTCCTCGCCTGTGGAGTAATGCAAGGTACACAAAATCATTGCTTTTCATAAGGTTTCCGCACGAGCTCTTACTATGACTTGCGTGACATAGTTGGTCAGAGTTCCTTTAGCAGTCACGTCACGCAATCTATTCTCGTCTGTACTTGAGGCAAACGATCGCATGCGTATGAGGCAATATAGGTCAAAACACGTATCTCTACAAAGCAACTTCTTAAGTATCAAATGTCTAGAGACACATTTCAGATTTGTTTTTCGCGTGAGGGAAAAATTGAGGGCCCGGAGATGGACATATCTTTAATCAGATTATCCTGTTTAACTCATTTACGTGCCTGGGACGAGAAAGGCTTCGTTTGTCTTCTTCGGGATTGCTGGAGGAGTATTTCCTTCTTCACTTGACGTTGAGGTATAGCTCTGTAACATGAAAAACAGAATTCAAGAAGTCGCAAACTAAGAAATAGGTTGTGATGGTTATTAAATGGTAGTTTTGATCGACCTATGTATACTTGTTTTACGCTCTGTTCACTACCTTCAATTGTCGTGCACTGTACGCTTCTTTCATGCTCTCGCGGAGCAGAACAAAGACCATTCGCTCCGACGAAGGCTTAATTACCAATTTTGCTTGTGGGAGGGAGCGTGGCCGAGTGGTTTAGGGCGCTGGATTTAAAATCTGGAGGTCCCTGGTTTAAATAATTCACACTAACGTTACCTTGATTTGTTCACGGCAGTCCCGAGTTCAACTCCTAGACCGCGTTGTGTAAATAGTCAAATGGTCAGCCTCCCACCAGTTGGGATTCTTGATAGTTTATGTTCTATTACAATGTTTGGTTATTTGTTTACAGTGTCCCCAATTAGCACAACAGTGCTAAATACATTTAATGCCTGTAACATGGCTTGCTGTATCTAAACCGGTAGATACCTACCGAATCAACTTCGGCATAAAAATTCAGAAACTTATAATCAGCCTTTGCGCCAATCGCTTTGAACACTTTGACAACTCCTCGTCTAATGACTCGCTGAATTCATCACTCAAGAATAACGAGGAGACCTGGCACTATCGTTAAGCACTACGATTTCTGGGATTGTTTAAGTAAAGAGCGTCGGCTGTGAGCAGTAATTTGGTACTATATCTAAGAAATAAAAGCCATTTGCACTCACAGGGTTCTAGATACGTTTTCAAGGTGTGTCAATAAGGTATTCCAACAGGTCAATTCCCACTGCTCCCACCAAACCATCGTAATTTTTTTATTAATTAGTAAATGTAAAATGTGAAAAAAAAATGTAAATCTTATTTATAGCGGTCATGTACTTAGCGAAACAAGCACTAAGCTTAGCTAGTTTACGGGCATACCACTGAAACAAAGTCGGATCATGCAGCTGACCTTGTCGGGTTTTTGACCTGAGACCCCTCACTTGTCTGGAACACTGACTTTGAACTTTTTTTTTGTCTAATTAACTGTGACAGCAAAATAAACAGCTGACCTGTAAACTTCCAGATGATGTTTGAAGATGTAGGTTTAATGATCCACTGGACAGGTTAGAACTGTTTCTTTCCTTAGAATCTGCCTTGTCTCGGGTGTTTCGCGGAACAACTGTGGCGTAAAGGTCTACAAGACATGGCTGAGTCAGTTAAGCATGCGTTAGGGAAAATAACTTACTTTAAATAACTGGCAAAAATCTCTCGCGCTCATTGGTAGAGAGCTTTGGTCGATGAGCGAATAGATCACAAAAGTGACGTCACGTGGAACTCAACATAAGGCCACGTTCCTAAAACGTGAGCAACTCTGTCGAACATTTCCAATCAACGGAAACCGGAAAGGTATTAAAGTCAATTCGTGCAATTTGTCCAAAGATACTGAGGAACTGGCAGAATTGTAGCAGGAAAAATAGTTACCTTTCGCGTCGTCGACGACACTGGTAAATATCACTTAGATATATTTTTCATGCATAACATAAACGTAAGGGAAATATTTGTATTTTGCCGCGTAGTTCAGGGTGAAATTCTCACTAATGGTACGTTTGTCCGTTTGCATTTTGCCGCGGTAGTTTTGGCGGGAACTGCCCACACACAGTGCGTTTCTTCATTTACATTTGGTTGTTAGAGATCTGGTAAGAGCCTCCCGTGCACTACGCATTTGCCTGCGCCTGCGAGTAAGCTTTCTTGTCAGCTCCTAGAGCTGTAAGAACTGCAAAGAAAGCTTGCTTCCTGACTACATTTGTTTGTTGCATTTTGCAGCAATACTTTTGGCGGGAACTTCCCGTACCCCGCGGGTTTGACGGGAATTACTAACGCACCTGGTCCAGCTGCCACGTCACTATCCTCCAGCGGTGCTCCATCCGCTGGTCCTCTGTGTGAGACATCTGAGGTGAATCTATTCTCAGCCGCCGTCTTCTGTTTTTCTTCTTTCGCGCCTTTTTCAGAGTCTAAACAAGCGAGGCCTGCATTGCGAGGTTTGTATGGAGGCACTGATGGAGGTAACACACCCTTTGCTGGTAGTTGCCTCTGTCCAACTATCTCATACGAAGCTTCAACAATCGGGTTTCCTTTGACCTCCACAAGGTAACCAATATTTGAATGACCTTTGACTTCGACAGGGACACTAGTCTCTGGATTACTTTTGACTGGCACAGGATGGCCAATATATGGAACACTTGTGACTTGCACATCGATACCAACATTTGGATTACTTTTCATTTCCACAGGTATGCCAGCATTTTCTTTGGGTAAAACACTTTTAACTGAGGTAGGTGTGGCTACAGGACTCTGCGTATGGAGAACAGGCGATTGTCCCGCTACTTCTGGCATTCCCACCAAGCTGTAGGCGCCAACTGGTGTCCGCTGATCCCCTAGCTTTTTAGGCTGTGGTGAAGTACGACCCTCCACGGGCTTTGAATGTTTGGGCTTTTGCGGCTGTGAGCCCTGGAAAGATTGTGGCACAAATTGTGGAGTCACCACCGTCGTGGTAGGTGACGGAGGACTAGTAGCACCAACCAGAAAATACTGACCTTGGGACGATTGGATCAGTCCCAAATCACTGCCGCCGCTAGCACCACCACCACTTCCACCACTCGCACCCGGGTCTTGGAACTGCTCTGCTAACAATGGGCACCTCTTGGGACCAGGGTCTGCCCGTATCCTGTTGGGGACTGTATGAAAAGCTCTGCTGTCTGCATTTCCCTTGGCATTCGCGAGCTGAACGCCGGCTGCAGGTGAATTGTTTACCGTTGGCTTTAAACCTAACAACCTCGAATCGTCGAGCACATTAGGAGAACTGGTTGATCTCGGAGCGCTAACTCCAGGTTTGGATGCAGACTGGACTGGCACTGGGAGCAAAAGAGTAATTTAATGACTACTATTAAGGAGCTACGTCACGGTTTGCGCATCTTGAAAAGTTAAGCCTAAATGTTTCAAGTTCGTTGTTTGTAATCCGCGTTAATCTTCTCCATCCTTAATCATCCTTGTTCCCAATATGGTTTATTTTTATCTCTCTGGTGTTTACTTAAGTTTTCAGCCTTCCTTAAATTTAAAGGTAATTTGGTACGTGGCCACATTAACTCAAAATGCCTTTACTGAGCTTCCTTAAGTTTGGCTTAAAGCAAGCTAAAGAAAGCTACTTCTTTTCAAAAAAGCTTTAAAAACGTTTACTATATACATGCATGGTATCATCCCACCAGTGTGGCGTATTACTCGTTATTTTACTAAGTTCAGCATTGACTAATATGGCGAGTTACCTTCAATATTGTCATATCTGGACTTGGGACCTTCTTTAGCTACGGACCCTAGTGAGTGCCTTTTGGATGGCACTGGAGGTACATCATCTCCGAAATCAATTAACAGACCTGTTTTTAACATTGATCATGATTATTAACAAGTTAAGGTATATCATTATTTGAGGTGTGGTTACCTAATGGTAAGTGGGCCGAACTCTAGATTGAGTGGCCTGGGTTCTGTCTTTGGCCCACGACATTGTGTTGTGTTCTCACTTCTTCTGCAAGATACTATACTCTCACAGTGCCTCTCTCCACCCCGGTGTGTATAAATGGACATTGACGATTTAATGCTAGGGATAAGGTATGGGTCGCACTTAGGAAAAGTTTTCATCTTTGCCGGCTAAAAAACCACAAAAATTAGATACCGCAACCGGAAAGGAAAACTTTTAGACAGAAAACGGAGGGTCGCACTAGTGGGAGATAATTTTCAGGAACCAGATACTAGACACCACGTTGTTTACCCACGTGCTTTCGAAAGACATGATATCGATCGCGATCTAAACCGAAACAAGCATGCGTCCCGTTGAAGGAGTGCTCATAGTCATTGCAGTTTGTTGTCTTTCGCTTGATGTACGAACGATGGGCAGACGAATGTTAGACGGTTTCAACAGCGGCCACGATCGAAGGAAGAAATCAACGTCGACGAAGAATAGCCCGAGGAGGGAGGAGGAAAAACTCTTCGCGTTTGATGCTATAGAAACAGGAGATACGTGTAAGTGCCAGCCTGATGGGCCATCAGGTTCAACAGAAGACTTCATCTAAATTTAATTAATTACTTGGCTTGAGGTAGCAGGCATTTGCCTCTGCACACTCGATTCTTTCCCCATTCAATACATTTATTTGAATTGCAGTCAAACTGAAAGTTTCATACTGACAGCATCGCACAAAAGAGATCCACCTCGCGTCCAACAAGTTGACAAATACGTCCAAATATTCAAGTTGAACAACAAGCAACCAGTGAAAATACAAGACAGTATGGCAAAATCTGCATAAGAGCCATGTGGTCCATTACGCTGGAGCTTATCCCGGTTTCTGTAATATTAACCGACTAGGAGTATTTCTATTACCCCGTGGATGGAATGTTAGTCCACTGCAGGGTTAACCCCAGCATTAAGTTCACCGGTACCCATTTGTACACCTAGGTGGATAGAGGCACTGTGAGAATAAAGTGTCTTGCCCTAGAACACAACACAATGTCCCCGGCCAGGGCTTGAACACGGACTGCTCAATCCAGAGAAGAGCCCAATAACCATGAAGCTACCATGCCTCTCATAAAAAATACATGTACATGAAAATACATGCACATGTACAGAACTCTGAAGTGCTGCATGTCACATCACAAGCTTTGATTTCTTTTCAGTGGAATTGAGTGGGGAAAAACTGAGTATAAGAAGATATACATTTGTTTACAAATTAGTTATAAGTTGCGACTGATCTTCAAAATTGCATCATTATAAAAATTTATGTTACTAATACTATTAACGTGACATAATATGAGTTAATATAAATTGATAATTAATTAATTGCAATAATTCAATTAATTAGGTAACTGCATTGCATTAATGCCTGATTTTAGTCCAATTAAGATCAAAGGTTAAGCATGTTACAGGATTTTAGCTCAGTGATTAAATTCAGTTATTTACTAGACATTTGTCTTGGTTATTGCATGATATTTCATGCTCCAACATTGCTTGGCAAAGCACTGATCATTTTCATATCCTTGATCAAGGTGCACTAAAAAAAAAAAAAAAAAAAAAAAAACCTGGCTTTCAACAGGTGCCTTAGCTCAACGTCGAATCAACAAAATTGTTGCCTACATGTACGTGTACGTTCCAGTATCAAAAGTTTACAATGCATGTGAAGGACTTAATCAATTTATGTATAATGTTGCTCTCTGGGTACACTTCAGTCTGCACGTATTGCATGCCTATCAGGTCCATGGTTTCTGTTTTTGTTATTGTTTTTGTGTGTGTGTGTGTGTGTGAGTGTGTGTCTGTGTTGTTGTTATTAAAAAAAAAAAAATATATATATATATATATATATATATATATATATATATATATATATATACTTCTTGAACTTGAACAGAATAAATTTATAGAGCGCTCGACTCTAAGAGGAGCAGTGTAGATAATAAACAATGGTAGCAAGACTTCAATTCATCGTTCTATTGTGACAACGCTGTTTCGTATGGTCAAAGGATGACCACACTCATCAGGCAATATCAAGGAATCTTGATATTGCCTGATGAGTGTGGTCATCCTTTGACCATACGAAACAGCGTTGTCGCAATAAAACGATGAATTGAAGTCTTGCTACCATTGTTTATTATATATATATGTCTGGATTTATGAAAACGGTGTTAAAGACTGAATCAGGTGTTTTTTGATTTTTTTTTTTTTTTTTTTTTTTTTTTCATTTCTTTGTTGTTGTTTTTTTTCTGCTTTCGCTATGACAGCAGCTTGTAAATCTTACTTAGCATGAAATGTAGGAACTCCTTGCCGCATGTTTCATTTATTTAGGTATTTTTTTCATTATTTATCGACCCCCCCCCCCCCCTTTTTTTCAATTTGCGTTAAGTTTAGCCCAGGCTACACTCGTCTGAATTCAGTTCGCGCGGTGACTCTGACAAGGAGCGACCGATTAGCGTTCTGTATTTGCTGTCTAAAGGAAGTCTGCCCGAGGACATCATTAAGTCCAATGAAGGCCCAAGTCTAACGATTTGCTAGTAAGCGTCGTCCATTATCGTACCTGAGGCGGGCCTGAGGACATGTGTAAACTGTACGGGTCACATTTAGTCCCGTAACAGAAGGCCGTTTGCCCTGTGGCGATAATGTTGTGCTTGCTTTAGACAGCAAAAATCTTCCGCCACATCAATTTAGGGCTTAGACGTGCAATGGACTAGACATTTCTAGCTGCTGTTGGCGTCATTTGCTTTGAACTTTGATGTAGCTAAAGAATCTGGATGTGCCATTCCGCGCTCGACAAAATTGAAGTACATCCGGGACATTGCTATTTGCGAGCAAAACATGGCCACGAGGAGAGAGAAGAACATGAGTTCAAGCGCTGATCGTGAGTAGAATTTCCTTGTTTTATCAATTTTAGGCGTTCTCGGCTTAGCTAAGTATCAGAACTGTCTGTGATTCGCTAGCGCGGAAGAAATTTATTTGCGTGGCTTCCGGGCGATAATTGACGTAACGACAACATGTTGAGTGTTCGCTTACTGCTAACTATGGCCTAGTTTGTCTGAAGTTCATCAATCGATTCTCGATGTAGGAAGCTCTTGTTCAGTCCATTTAGGACGATGCAGGCCTTTAGAAAGCGATAGATTAGCTCTCCGCCGCGGTTTTGATATCTGTACGTTCGTGTTGATTTAGACTCCAATTTCATGTTAAAAGCACTCTTAATTAAATTGTACAATTCATGATTCAACGAAAAGACGGTGAATTTAGTCTTCCTGGCCTCAAAAGGCATACAGGAGAGTTATTTGCTGCTATTTGAGCTACGATAAGCCTCGTGGAAAGCTAGCTCTAGGACAGAATTGTAGCAAGTTAGATTATCAGTGACAAGTCAAATTCTATGGCTATGTTTTTGCGAATCCGGTCAGATATTGAAATGAAATGTCACGTAACGGCTACTTTTTGGCTGAAATATAGAGGTAAATAACCGATTCCACTGCTTACCATGCTCTTGTTAGCGTGACTGGCTAATTTAACCCACAGTAAAGACCTAGTGAGGTCATTTAGGTGAAATCGCAGAGGTTAAGCCTGTCTAAATTAGTGCCGCGGCGAACCAAATGATCAATTTAAGCTCTAATTTAGTTTTGTTTGGCTCGTTCGACTCATTTGCAGCGACTTTAAAGGCTTGTATAGGCATCGTATGGACTCTATTAAGAGTACACGAGGTAGATAGCACTCTCGGTGCGACATGGCCATATTTATGTACATTTTCTAACCGTTTTTTCAAAAACATGCCCGCTATTTTGGTGCAAAGTCTTTAACACGGTTTTCATAAATTCAGACATATATATATATATATATATATATATATATATATATATATATATATATATATATATATATATATATATATATATATATATATAGTTTGTCTTTGAGCTAATTTATCCAGGATGCATTATTGTGATGTCCATGGTTTCCAAAAGACATCACTCCTCAATCAAGACACACTACTTTATATGACACAGAGAATTGAACAATCTTGTAAGCAAACCTACAGCTGTAATAACACTTTACCTTCAGGGACATGTTTAGCTTGTTCCTTGTTAACCCGTGGAGCACACACTGACGGAAACTCATAATCAGTGGAAACAGCTTTATTCCCTTGAGGAGCTTTAGCATTTCTTGAATTGGATACAGCTGGCGTCGACAGTTTCTTAGGCACCACCTCATAATCAGGGGTTGCTGGACTCTTTTGTCGCATGGCTGTAGAATTTTGATTGCCTGCTTTCACTTCATTTAAATTCAGATTTGACGCATTACTCTTTGCTGGTTGCAAAAGTTGGGTCGAGACTGCACCATCATCCCTCACTGGAGATGCAGGTTTGTTTTTAGTCACTGCTGGGTTATATTCAAGATTCACATAGTCATGCTGTATTGGTGCATTTGGCTGTACCACCGCAGCCCCATCCGGTTGTGACCGTGCCAAGGGTGGTTTATTTGGTAATTGTGGTTTGGACTTTGTTTTTGACTGTTTTTGTGCAGGTAATGGTGCTGGTGCCCTAGGAACTGATCCATTTTGAAGGTCACTTTGTTTCCATCGACTGACACTCTGTGCAAACTCACAGTTCTCGTAGTCTTCTCGCCCAGTTGGTGATTGAGATACCTCGGGTATTTCCACATTGACATATGTGTGTGACTTGATCTTCTCTTTGTCTAGTTCTTCTTGAACAAGTTGCGTTACAGCTTTGTACACTAGTGCATACTGCTCCTGTTTAGAAAATCAAATAGTTAAGTTCACCAACACAAGGGGACTTGCTCAGCAAAGAACGAAACGATGCATATAATACAAGGTGCAACCAAAAAGCAGTTTCCATTTTCATAGTCAACATTTGGACAGCCGTAAAAAAAATAATAATAATTACATGTATGGCAATTCTTCAAACAGGTTTAAAAAAAAAAAGAAAAGCATTTTGAGAACCATACACTGACAGATCAGTGATAAACATAAAATCATATTTGGCAACAACAAAACATAAAAAAAAAAATAAACAAAGCAAAGTTAAAACCATTGAGACTGACCAAATCAAGTCTAGCCAATTTATTCTTACAACAGAACTTTACTTCCCCATCGCTGCTTTTCACAACACAGTACTGTTTTCCAACTGTCCATAAAAGGGTTTTTGCTAAGTTTAATTATCCAAACTTGCAACAACCTTAAAATGTGCATAAAATTTCCTTACAGTTTCCTTTTATCATATGCAAGTTGTCTCTCTCTAGTCAACTCCCTAGCATTTCCTGGACCTAGCAAACAAATTGTCTGACAGTTTAACTAATAAGTGCACATGGTATTGTTTTGTATACTTGCATTACAAAATCTTGTTGAACACTTAACATACAAAATACCTTGGTCTGAACCATAGCCATTCTCTGTCTTCTAAGGTCTGCGACTATGTCATACACACTAAAATTATCAGTCTTCTGCAATGCACAAAACCATGTCATATTTGAGATATAAAGATTCTCAATTACAATTAATATTATTATGCTCTAACAAAAAAACAAAACTGAACTGAACTGAAAACACTGAACAAAGCTCTTATTTTCAATCTGAGCAAGGGTATAGTTAGGGTACTGCAGTTATGTCCATATCCTCCTCCCCGCCTCCTCTGCCCCTCCCGGAAATATTAAATATTATTTCCTTCACTGTCAATATAATGTGCCCTTTGTTGTCTTCGCCTTTCATCCATCTGTGCTTTTACCAGTCAAGTGGATGGTATCAGAAAATCTGCTGGACATATCAAAGTATTTTGTCCCAAGCTTACTAAAAAAATGGGTGGCAATTTAGAAGAAAAACTGTTTATAATTTACATATACAATATAGAATGATGTGTTGTCATCACTTACTTTCATTTTTAACAGAGTCCAGGCATAGTCCACCGCAATAATTGTCCCTGTTCTACCACATCCAGCACTGGAAGAGGAATGTGCAAACTCAAAAACAAAATGCTTACTTTTTACATACTTCTTAATTGACCTGAGAAAAGTGAATCTACATTTTGATAATCAAATTCAACTAGCAACATTTTCTGAGTTTATAGAACACTCCTGAAGGTTTAGGGGACCTTGGAAATGCTGTCCACGGAAATGCTCACGTCAAGAAAACTCCTGTTCCCACAGTATTTGTCATTCTCCCAAACCTCCACGTGGGTTTCTACAACTCAATAAAGAAACAGAAAATGTTTCTGATTCCTTAAATGACAGTTGCATTATTATTTTGCAGATACATAAGGTTCAAACCTTTCACCTGCAATGGATAAGAACAACTTGTTTTCTATTTCCTTGTGCAGCCCTGAGTGTTCTGTTTAATTCGATAAGTGGTGCTGCAGACCGCGGGACATCATGATCAGGCCAGGCTGTGTACTGTAACTGTGTCACAGTCATTTGCTCCTGAAAGAAAACCAAATATGTAGCTAATAGAGCTCCTCAGTCCCAAAAATGAAGAGTAATTATAAACTAACCATTGTAAAGAGCAAGCTACAGTATTGTAAGGAGATTTGCAAGAAGTTACGGCATGGACTTGTCAGCAGTTAGAATGTAAGAACAAGGCCATTGTGCAATTAACACCATGAACTTATGTGCCATTGATAACACCATTAATCTACTATAAAAAAAAACCTATATGTTATTTCATAATTATAAAATAAAATGTCAAAAGTTTTTACCCTGGCATATGGGGGAATAGGTGCTGGAGTGGTATCACATGACATCATCACCAACAACCCCCCTCCCCCCCTCACCCTCCCCCCTGTACTACAGTGGGCCAGACCTGATACTACTGGTTCACGTGTATACACAAGTATTATCTGGGCTTAATGCTGGATGTTTCAGGTCTCAATTTGTTTATTAATCTTAGTGACTAATCTTTTCAATAGCAATAAATAGTATTACATAGCTTAGTCCATACCTCGCCAGACTTCATACACATTGTTCTCATGACAAATCCTTCAGCAAGATTGTTCTCATCGATCTGACAAATTAAAGAACAAAATTGCATGCTGATAAGCCCAGAGGAACACAGTGACCTGATAAGCACCATACTGTTAATGCTAATGGAGAAAAGCACCCCAAAACCATATGTTTTGCCGAGGAACAAACATTAGACATGCATTTCCAAGAAGGACTAAGTACCCAGGGTCAATGTGTTGTGTACTTGAGCAGGACACTCTTTCTCGCAGTAACCCATCTCCGCTCAGGTGACTATTAATAAGTCACTCTCACTCATCTTCATTGGGCCCATGAGGACTCTTGAGGCCAGTTTCGGTTTCTGTAACCAAGTATTTGTATGGGGTGGTAGAAATTAACTCCTAGTTACTGTATGCTACAAAAACTAAAGATCAGTGCTGGCCTGTCATGGGTGATGGACAAAACACTGACCCCTAGTCCATGGACTACCCTAAAATGGACTACCCCTGAAAATACTATTTCAGATGAGTGGTATGTTAAGAAGCTGCGATTATATACTTATACTGCACAGAGGATGCTTTTCTTTTCATTCCGTATCGCCTTCAGCCGCCATTTTGAATAACTATACTTAATAAAACAACCACTGAACAGAAAACATGCAAATTTCCCCATAATTATAGTCCAGGCCAGCTAAGAACACTACTGCTTCCACTCCATTCTGACTTTTTGTAGCGTAGTTGTTGGAATTTCTTGCTGTCCCATAGCTTTATCCTCATTCCCATTTCTATTTCATTTTGATACACTCAGGAAAAAACCAGAAGACTAGCTGCTTCTGTGCCATAATTTTCGGCACAAAACAAGCAAAACAAATCATGAGTAACATCCTGAAGATCATTTCGTCTGTTCCAGAAAGACTGAGCTACTGAATCACATGAGAGCAAGATTGAGTTGTCCACAGAATATTTGATTTGATTTGAGTCTACGCTTTTTGTGTACAGTGGTTGTTTTATTCAGTGTAGTTATTCAAAATGGCGGCTGAAGGCGATGAGGAACGAAAAGAAAAGCATCCTCTGTGCAGTGTAAGTATATAATTGATCGCAGCTTCTTAACATACCACTCATCTGAAATAGTATTTTTTAGGGGTAGTCCATTTTAGGGTAGTCCATTTGGGTAGTCCATTTGGGTAGTCCATGGACTAGGGGTCAGTGTTTTGTCCATCATCCCTGTCATGGGCTACCTAGCTTAAACTTCAGCCACTTTATGCCTTTAGATCTGGAGCCTATTGTGTTTAAGACACTGCAGGCTCAATTACTAGCCGCTGTTCAAGAAAGGAGACTGACTGGAGTGGTGCAGCAGAATTATATTCTGACCATTGAAATACATGACATTGTACACAGTCTTCTAAAATTATGAGACGCTACACAGGGTGTTCAAAAGTGTGTACCACTAGACAAGTGTCTTCTATAAAAATCCAAATGTAACTGTACTGTCACCCAGAACATACATGTATCAACAGTGAATGGATATCTCTCAGTAAACAGTTACATGTATTAAAGTTGCATAACACTAGTGTACTGATTAACCTTCATATATTACTATGCAGTAGTCATAACTATTATAATTAATTGAAAGGGTATGTGTGGATTAAGGGCCCCAATGAAATCTCATAGACTGCTAGGTTCTCCTACCAAATGCCTTGCACTTCCTTCTAGGAAGATATGGAGAATTTGGCATAAAATCAAGAGTCATTTAGGAGCTTTATCAAAGCCCCTCAATCACAGTTGTGCATGCATGCATCATAGAAGCTTGGTTACAGCCTTTGGCATAAAATGATACAGGACTCGAAATTGCGACTCACTAGTCGCTATTAATACAACCAAAAATCAAGTGTTGGCGACCAGATATTATGAACTGGTCATTAGCTTTTCTTGCGTGAACCTTTTAACCTCAAAAGAAAACGACATTACTTGTGGATGAAAGGTACGATTTATTTGAATAGATGTAATAAACCAAACCCACGATTCTTTGATCACCATGTTTGATTCAGCAGCTTCTCTATTTTAAGGCGCGCTAAAGTAAACGATCCTCTCACATGGCTAACATCGGAAAACTTTGAAATGACTACCCCTGTTCGAAATTACCCTATAATGCATTGCAAACCCTTGAACATTGAGTATGTCATGTATGCCTAAGGATTGCATCTCTTCTATCTGGTACCGGTAATTAAAAATTTGCACTTGCAGGCAACTATTTTTTTTCCACTAAGTCACCAAATGGTGACTTATGGATTTTATTAATTTCGAGCCCTGTTATACTAGACTGTATACAATGCAATGATTTGTGATATATACAGGTAGACATGATTTAACTTCAGAGCTCACCAAAGATATTTCCAAACCAGCAAAGGTCAGTATGTCATCTTTGTTTTCCGGCCAATACCGCTTACATTTCAGCTGAAGTAGAAAAGAGCTCAACTTAAAATATTAATTAAAACTAATATTAAAACCTGTTTTATAAATTACAGCTACCTGCCAGTAAAAATTAATAAATGCATGTTTTGAGATAAAGACAGGGCTGCTATAACCAGTTCTCGCTGTTTTCTTTCACGTCACACACGATGGACTAAGCAAAAGAGGGACTACTTGTAGTCTAATGTAAAACTAAAGATTTAACTAAGTCCAAGTTAGCCAGTGCCAACATTCAAGTTAAAACTGAGCATTACATGTACAATGCTTACCTTTCCCATCTCAATTTCTCTGCATACCATTATCACAATCTAGGAAAAAATTAACAGACAGAGTGAACTTATTAACAATAAAATTCATCAGGATTGCAGACCTGTTCTCATACTAGTTAAGTAAAAACAAAAACAAAAACAAAAAAATAAAAAAACAGCCAAACAAATGTTTGACCACTTTCTACCTGATCAAACCTCTCTTTATGGACAGGGGTCTGTATTTTGAAAAGTTCCCCTTGTCTCAGAGAAGGGCCCACAACTTATTTCAAACATATCCTCTCCTTCTATAACTATACAGGAGGTGCAAGAGCCTAATGGTTAAGTGCAGTGGACTTCAGGTAGACCACTGAGTCCAACTTCAAGCCCCGGCTGGGGACATTGTGTTCTTTTCTTGGGCAAGACACTCTACTCTCACAGTATCTATCTCCAAACAGGTGTATAAATGGGTACTGGCAAATTCAATCATGCTAGTTGTAAGCCTGGAATGACCTCGCATCCAATCCGGGGCTTGTGGAGGAGGTCAGGTTGTAGAATCACTTACCTATTCACTTCATGCTACAGAAAACCACAGATAAGCACTGACTTGACGCAGTAACCCCAATTCGGGCCTGGACCCTGACTACTTAATTTGGAGTCCATCAGGCTGCCACACCTACCACAACTGTACATTTCCATTACCTGACACCTGTGGGAGGCTATTAATCTCCAGAAGTCATCCACAGTCCTTGGTAGAGGTCCCTGAAGTGCTAAATATGCCGTTTCACCATCTGGCCCCTGGAAGATAATAATTAATGCTACATGTCAAGCGTCCCCTCTTTTTTGTGCTCAAATATCTTTCAGCCATCACCCTTGATCATGGAGCAAGCCCCCCATCTCTGCAACTAGAATATTTAGTCCTCTTCCCAGATTATTCTTGCATACCTACCAACCCCCAGAGTACAAAAACCTGGAGATGGCTAGAATATAATTTCGGACAATGTCTGAATACTCTCCGACAAACACCCGAAGGCCTTCCGAACGTTCCCGACATCTCAAAAATAACGAAATTAATGAAAAAAAAATTAACAAGAGCCACAGTAGCTAGTTCCCAGGAGATTTGGTGCTCTAACCGGGAGACCGGGAGATTTGATGAAAAACTTGGAGACTCCCAGGAAAACCGGGAGAGTTGGCAGGTCTGTTCTTGCCAAAACAATCCAACATGGCGGTGGCTCCACAATCCAACTTGATGACCAAATATGTATGAGCTCCTCCCACCCCTCCCCATCATCCCCCCACCCCCCCCCCCCACAAAAAAAATGAAGGAAGACTGTGAGTACTGTTTACTAAATGCCAGTTCTGCTATTTATTGGGTTCTGTATTATACAAGTTAGCCAAGAACAAAACAGTCATCTCACAATAAACAAATAATAAATATGATGATTCAGGCATCTACAGACATTCCCCACATTAAAGATTACCACTGTCTTGCTCTTTTGTTAGGTTACCCAATTCTCTCCACACCCCATCCCCCCATACTCCTCAACAAAACATAATATTTAATAACTTAACTGATACGAGTTAAAATTTATTTCTGAGGGGAGAGAGATACGGCCCAAACATGAAAATCAGTGAGGTGCTGTACCATCTATGGCCTTAACGTGGTCAGAAGTTTTTGCTGAACCTCCTTACTTAAAAGTTTAGCCTCAAGTTGATTCCCACCTTGACATAATTTCCATTGATATAATCAGATCCTGGTACTCCAGCCAATGTTGGCAGGATAATACGATTATGATCAACTGCAAAATTAAATTGTAACATTTTGTATTAAGTGGAAGGAATTACCAGTAAACATGATACCTGTCAAAGCATCACTTGAGATATAGATTATCTAATTACTGCTAATTTCCAGAAGGTTCTTCTGTTGTGTTACAAGAAATAGCCAAATCCACGGTGCTACCAATTATTTAATAGTTTTATTGTATGCAGGTAGTTGAAATGATGCAATAAAAATCATCAAAATCACATGCGAGCAGTGAAACCATGCATAATTTTTTTTTTTGTCTATCTTTTCCAGACACCAAATTGTATGGAACACAGGACCAGGTTGCTCGGAAGTCAGTTAATGCAAACCAAGGATTAAAAGCTACATGTAACCAGAAATTAATTTTTATTGGATAATATTTTTATACTCCTTATTTATGGTATGTTTTGTGTTGTTTGAGATTATTCAAACTTTGAAAAACCTGGCCATGGGGTTTAGAGAATGAAAAAACTGGTCAGTGGGTCCAATACAGAGTACTGTAGCCTGCAAGAGCATCATCAGGTTTGTTTGTTTATTTGCTTGTTTGTTTGTTTGTTTGTTTGGCTCTTGTTTCACCAATAAACAATTCCACTAACAGTACTTATTAGTCTGACCATCAACAAGTCATTAAAAACCAAGAAATATAATTAATACTTACAAGGCATTATGTCTTTGTATCGGTTTTTAGGCCGATTGTACTCAAGTTCTCCATGATGCGTAACATATTCTGGATTTCTTTTTAACTTGGAGGACATATCTTTTAATTGCTACAAAAGAATAAAAACAAGCATTTCCGCTATTAATCAAATCATCTAACTTACTTACAATAGATATCATGCCATGTTAAGAACAATCTCTTCTCCCGCCAACATCACAAGCAGGTCTTTTCACAAAATAGTGAAATCTAATTCATTGAATATATCTAAGTGGGCAGCTTCAATTGCCATAATGCACATGACAGGAGATCACTGCAAAATCATCTAAATGATACCGTCCAGGCCACATGTCAACAACTGTGATCATTAGTCACTAAGTGGAATCAGATTTGGAGTATCCGGCAAACCAGGCAAAATTTTTTGAAATTTTTTAGCATAGTCTATTACAAGCTAGAATGTCATTGGTTATGCCAGTTACAAGATCGCAGAATAAGAATTAAGGTCAAACATGAATATGAGCCCATTAAATATTAACATATTAGCTACTTGAGCACTGCACGCTTATCTTACAAAAGGAAACAAATCACTTGATGTAACATTTGATACACTTCAACTATTAACATAATAAAGTTCAACAACAATTTCATTTTTGTACGATTTCAAGAAATGGTCATCTTAGCCCTTGGCCATCTTTTAAGATGAAATTTGACTTCACGTTAATAAATTTAAATTTGTTTATGATCAATCTTCTTACTTATAAGCTGAGTAAGTTATTGTATGAAAACCATATTGAGGCAAACGTTCAACATTTCATTTCAACTGATCTCTGTGTCGCAGCTATCTACAGATATCAAAGAGATAGTGAAACGAACGGATGACCACATAAGGTTCTGTTCATTACCTCGGCTTAACGAATAATCGATTTAGCTCGGACATCGCGGAAAAAACTTTATAGATAACAGACTTATCGATATTTCGGTTTTGATCGTTTCAGCTTCGATCCTTGCGTTGAATTTTTCGATGTTAGTCAAGATTGAAGTGGTTTTGGAACAAGCAGTTCTTGCTATCCGCTCTGTTCAATGACATTTAGCAATCTGGATAAGAAATAAAATACCTGAAATTCTTTGGAAAACCCATTTTCTCGACGAGGGTTATTGGCGGGATGCAAACCCTGAGCATGACGAAGGAAAGCTTGAAGACCCTCTGGTATACTCGGAGAAGTCATTGCGATCACAAAATGAGCTTAGCTGATCAATATTTTGCGTACATCGTCATTTCACCGTCATGAAATCTTCAAATGTCACGAGTTGAAAGTTGTTCCACTGGACGAACAAATTCAAAGTTCCATCACAGCCGGTTCTGCCTCCTTATGCAAGAGCGCCTGCGTTGTTACCCACAATTCGATCGCTCAACCGGAAGTCATATCAACACAACAACTTCCTTATGCAGATGGTAAATAAACAACGCGTGCTAATTTCTCTTCTGGGAAAAATGGCCTTGAGGAAAGGTTTTCGTGTTGACAAATTTGACCCTTTCTCAAGAAATAGAAGGAAAAACACATAGTCACTATAAGAGAGAGCCTGGTGACTAATTCGCGTGTCCAAACTTGCAAAGTTGTTTATATTTTTTTCTGGGGGTGTGTTTCAATCATATCGCGTGGCCGGAAGTGGTACCTAAAGACAGGCCAACAGGGGCCTAACCTGGGCCAAGTACAAGGAAACCCTTGTGCTGCGAAGCAAGATAGTGCTTGGCTGCGGCCGGGATTACCCGCTTTATCCCGCAAGAAATTGGTGTCCTGTACGACAAATAATAACCTGGCCTTAAATGATCACGCTCGTTATCTCGGTCAAGATCACTGGATATTGACCTCGATCTGCTTTAAGTGTGATTACGAAAGTCGACAACGTTCCGGTCTATAACGTAGCAAAAAAAAAAAAAAAAAAACATTCTTCGAAATTTATACGGTCAGCCATCTTGACCTCACGTCTTATCAGTGACCAGTAACCCATACTAGAGTTATTGCGGTTTTCATGTGACGTCATCATTTTTCAAAATTAATAATAACCAATCCTTCTGAAGCTTTTATTTCATCAGATGGAGGACCCTCTAAGAACTTGACGTTTTAAAACGTTTAAGCTCGACAGTGTTCCTCATTTTGTTACAAAGTCCAAGTTTATGCGTTGCGTGACATTAAAATGCGGCCCGAGGGGGCTTTCGCTTAAGTCAAAAGAGGAGTTATCGATCCAGTTTTTGATAACTGAACAGTTCTTGCAGTAGAAGGAACATTACTCCCAACGTATTGGAACTCTAGATTAAGAATTTTCTTTTCAATGGTAAAACTCAATGAAGGATGTTTCTGTTACTTCAAGGCCGCCATGTTGGTGCCCCGCGAAAGAGCACAAACATGGCGTCTCCATACAAAGCTCTATACTGTTTGGGTTAAACTCTTTTCCGAATAACGCGCGAAGGAAACACCGCAAAGACCTAAATCTTGACGAGGTTGTTCATATATCAATCATCTATCATATCTCAGATTCTTGACCTAATTCATTCGATGGTTACGATTTTTATTTTTGAGCGGAAATAAGATTTTAGAAAAAGGTATTCTCCTGTCGGGGGGGGGGGGGGGTTCCAGGGACATCCTTCACGGATCTGCCCCAGTTGGGAAGACCACGAAGGCGTTTATTAAACAATTAGATTATTAGCTCGAGATTTCTATCGCGTGATAGTCAACTATAACGTGTAGAAATCGAGAGCGTGTAATCTAATTGTTTTAGTATAAATCTACTAGTCGTTCAAAACTTTATCTAAATCCTCTTCACAGACACTTCAAAAACGCCAAGAAGCCGCCCTCATTGTCATCAAGGGCACACTGCCACACTACTCACTATCTCA
>NC_138155.1:7763700-7773700 GCF_964199315.1 Orbicella franksi
GCAAAAACGATCAAATTGAAGATGATATAATTTATGACTTAATTAAAAACAAAAAGTTGGTCCTCCAATCTTAACCTAGAAGACGTTATGTTGATTTATATTCTAATGCAGACTATACTCGCGAGCAAGTAAAAACCATGTACATTTCCCGATGGATATAAACTTAAACCGTTTATTACACTGTGATAAAACACTCCGGACATTTCTTGAGTGTTCTCAAATGCCCGTCGTGTTTTATCACAGTGTAATAAACGGCTTAGGCTTCCTCATTTGCTTTATGATATAAGCGTAATGTGGCGAAAAACAATAAAACACACTTTTGCTATGTTCAATCTGAGCGTGCGCAGGGTCCTATCTATATTATAAAAAAATATCTATATTATGAGAATAGCGAGGTTGAACTTTGCTAATTAAATTTTAAGAATATTTAAAGAATAAACCCGAGACTGAGAGTTTGAAAAGAATATAAAATTTCTGTAAGAAGTTATGTGTCATATCAAGACGGCTTTATTGCCTTTTAGTCTTTGTAAACGACCTGCTATAATTTATTATTGGCTAATCAATCTCAAAACCTGTGGTATCGATTGCAAAACTCACGCTGTTGACAAACCAGAACAAGTCAAATGACTTACAACAGACCAGGTTTTTCCGATCCGCTTAAACCACTTCGTATCTTCTTATTTAATATTTTTAAGTTAGCTTATATATGTTTTTTGAAGTTGTTCACGAGCTTACCTGTACTTTGCGGATACCGATTCCAAGTTCTGAAGCCAGTTTAACTTTTTCTTTGGGATCTGGATACTTCTTTCTTCGGAACTTCGCCTCGAGCACTGCTTTCTGATCATCTGTAAATATTGTCTTTCCCTTCTCGCACGAAGACGCGACCACTGCATCAAACTCAATTCGGGTTACGGGAAGGAGATCTAAATGAAAGAAAACAGACATAATTTAGTGCTGCGCTAATCAACAGCGCGATAAAGATTAAACGACTTTCAAACAATCTGACTGCGCGCGAAATGTAAAGCAAGAAATTGCAATGTTATCCGGACAAGAATTGGTAAACAATTACGTACGGAAAGTAGGTGAATTGACCAAAGGAAAAACGATCACGACAAATGCTATTATGAGCTTGTGCAGTGTGTAGGTAAGTTCAAAAGCACTAGAAAAAGGACAACTTACAATATCGACAATAGCCGACCTAGTAACATTTACATGTAGCCGTCCAAAGAAAAATGACTAGCTAAACACACTAAGTAATCTAGCGATTTATATAATTATTGAGAGATCTATTTCGAGTTTGATGTCTTACAGATTAACCACGCAAATTCAGATCACGAAATAAGTTAGAGCAACAAAATTTTGTTACAGAATGATAAGCGGATGAGTAAATCAATGAAATTACACATGAACTGCGGGTAGCGGAGGGTTTTACTTCCAATTAATTAATCAAGTTCGAATTCGCGTCATCTTGAGCTCGCGCGAGCCACACTTTCTTTGAGAAGTTGAGCGAGATCACTCCCCATAGGCCGGATGTAAGCGGTAAATTAAAGAAAACTGCAATACTCTACGGGAAGCCACCTTTTGGAAAGCTTAATACTACTGTTTAAGACAGAACACTGACTATTTCTCGTTCTTTAAGTGTGAATTTAAGAGTAAATGTTACGGACAATCTCGATAATCTGGGCGCGAACTCGGACGACGCGAACCATATATCGATTTGGCGCGAATCCTTCAGAAGACGAACTGCGAAGTCTAAATAGCCTGAAAATTTGTGGGTTGCGACGTTTGAGCCCAGAGTTAATAGCGCACAAAACAAACTGACTGAGTGTATTAAAGTAAAGATGTGTTCCAGCAATTACTCACCAGCTGCAAGGCAGCGAAACTGCATAGATGGGTTTGTCTCTCCGAAGTCTACACGATGGCTCCGGGACGTCTTCCAGATCGGTTCTCGGGTGAAATCGGTGTCCATTTCGTTACCGGGCTCATCCGAGAAGTCCGGTTGACATTTCACAGGGCCTACTGAAAGCGCCCCTTTGATAGCTGCTCTGGAACGAGTGGACATGATAGAAGACTTATTTCGTGTATTGACGCAAGGTATAACTTTTTCAGACTAATCAAAACAAGTTAGTTGCTTCATTTATATCTCAAGCTAAACGCGTGTGTTTAAAACTTCATTGTTAACAAATTGAAAAGATTTGCAAAGAGGCAAACATAATTGTTTACATCTTAATTAGCTTCGCTTCAAATAGATTCTTCTCACCTTGCAAGTGGCAAAAACGTGGATTGAAAAGAACAAAAGATTATCGCACCCGTCTGTTAACTTACCAAACAATTATTTTCCTTTGCAAGTTACAAAAATTATTGTATATACAGACTGATTAACTAATGAAAACTCACTTTGAGGTCTCCTGGGTCAAACCGTTTTACGATAGAAAAGAACAATAGATTTTCTCACCCGCCCACTCAAAACAAATGATACTTGTGAAAACTTTTTATAACCTTTTTTCCTGATAAACGCTGACAAAACTGAACTCCTTTCGCCTTAAAGATGAAAGGAGGAATCGTTTTATTTACAATTTTGCGAATCAAACAGTATGCTTGCAGTGAGATTAAAAATGTTACAAGTATATATACGAGAAATCATATATTTGAACTGCGGAGAAAGATACGAAGACATGATTCAGCGCAATTGCGGTGTATTACACAACTTAAGAAATTGTGGAAGGCCTGAATCTATTTAATTTTAATTTGTTTCAGGTTTTAATTTCACAACTACGGTTGTGTCTATAACTGAGACAATCAATCACGTCTTCAGATTACAACTGTTTGAACACAGTTTTTGGTGCGAGCTGGAATTATTTGTTCGGTCCCAAAGAAAGATTTAATTATAACAATCAAACTTTCTTAGCGTGGATTTACACTTGATAAAATTCTGCTCACGCTCCCAAATTAACCGTCCGCACTGCCTTTTTAGAAGGTTCAGAGAAATTTTCAGCTAGCGAAAGAGAATGACTAGAGAATGACGAATTGGTTTCACTTTTGATATCAGTTGTGCGCGGTCGGCACGGGTAATTCATTATTAAGTCTCGATATTTGAGTCGCGCTTGAGAATGCGGTTTTTTCGTTAGCGATAAAACTCGCGCCTGAACCAAATTGGAAATAGCTTGTAAGCTCTAAGTTAGGACTTTGAATTAGAATTCTTGCATGCTTCCCCGGCTCTCGAAAACTTTCATCTACTTTATCGAATTTGAACTTGTTCATGAGAATGGAGAAGAGTTTTCACTCGCGGGAGTTGCGTGCTGTTTTAATTGTTTATATACTCTCGCGCTATCCCCGTTAATCAGAAAAATTACAATTTCCTCGATTGTGATTGGTTTTAGAAAACTCCTATTTTCCACTAATACACTTGCCAAGTTGTTATCGGACAGTTCAATAAGAAAATCACATTTAAAGTTGTAGTTTAAATCAACCGATCACATTCAAAGTTGTAGTTACGTGCGTGCGCGCGCGCGCGCTTGTGTTTTTCGCGCCTAATTGCCGATAGGAGGCGCGGTGGCCTTAGAAGGCTTACATTTCCTTTGTAGGTATTTTAACTTGGCTATTCTTGTTTTCTCAGAAATTGTGATTTTTATGATTAATTGGTAATAAGACTTCGTACTACTAGTTTCTATAGGAACTGTTGGGTTATCAGGAGCGGATCCACATTTTTCTTAGGAGGTGGTGAACCACTGAGGAATAGCGTGACTGACTGATTAATAAATAGATAAATAAATAAATTAATTTGGTTGTTCCCAGTCCCTGTGAGACACAGCCATATAATGAAAGTGGATACTAAACTTGGCTCAATGATTTTACTCAACTGCAAATAACTTAGTAGATTACATGTCTTTTTGATTAGCTTATGTTGAAGACGAATGATTACCAGTAAAATAATATTAATTAAAAACAGAAACATATAATGCCTTATTACGTTTTGAAGCAAATATTCCTCTTCGCAGGAGATAATGATGAAAATTATTCCAGCTAAATTAGTCTTGTCTGCCAAACTTAAATCTCCTTCCTTCGAAATAAAAACTGGAGGCACGTTCTCCTAACGGTGGCACAGATGACATCTCTTTATCTATATATTCAACTGATACATCATCATCTTCCAGATTTCCAAAGATGTTTGGCAAATCTTTCGCGAAGGAATATACGAATGGATATTGATCTATCAGTCTTCTGAAATCAGCAGCATCTGGTTGTGGCGAGTGGCGCCCAGGGTTTGATGGGACTGCGGCCTGTTGAACAAAGCATTTGGCCTGCGGCTGCTCCTCTGGGAGACTATTTCGTGGTTCAGGTAATGGCGAATAAACCTTTTGGTATAGCAACGGGCCAGTTTCTGCAATAAACAACGGACGGGCCACGGGAGGAGGTTGCTGTTGCTTCTGTTGCGTATAGGAGCTAGCTGTGAATGGCTGCATGAACTGGAGAGATGACGGCAATTTTGAGACAAACAGCGGACGCAGCACTGGAAGAAGCTCCTCCTCACAGCTGACTGGAAACGACTGCGTAAAAGCACAACCGAAGCAGCATCCAGGGAGGATTACGCGACACTGTTAGGACGCGTCCAAGGCGTCCTTTTCCTGCTCTATCCTCCATTTCTGGCGTCGATTATTGAACCATTTCTATAAGACCAAAGAAAGCAGCCTGTGAGATATTCACGAACCAATATCTTATCTTAAACTGATAAGCTTGCTCACGAAGCTAACGTCGAAGATGATAGTTTCATGCCAGCGTAGAAACGGCCCTGGTGACCATGCTTCGTCATAATTACAGTTGAAATCTTCTTAAAACAAATAATGTGAGTTTAATTTCTATCGAGTTGTATAGGTAAAGGGTAAAGTTAGGGGTATAGAGACAAATGCTGTGAGAACATGAACCGTAGACGACACGAGTGTTTCTACAGCATTTTCGCAGTTTTTTTGAGCACCCAAAATGTTTGCGAGTGTTTCCATTTAACAATGAGATTACGAGCTTGAAATATATTTCATGCATAGAATCGTGAGCGAATAATCAAACTGTTTTAGCTTAAATCTACTAGTCGTTCAAAACGTAGGTAAATTCTCTTCACAGGCACTTCAAAAACGCAAAGAAGGGGCCGTCATTGTGTTTATAACTGCACATATGCTAGGCTACTCACTATCTACAATCGTTGGTAAATGTAGCACTTATACTTCTCCGACATTTGTCTAGTTTCTAGCCATTTTCTATGGCTTTCTTTGGACTTTTAATTGGTGATCTTGAGTAAATTCTGAATCTAACAGAAATTACATAAAATAACTGCAAGAAAATACTTTATCACATCGTGCCACATGCGACTTGCTTGCTCGAGCCTTGTATTCGTTTTTGTTTTTTTTTAAAGGGAATCCAACTGTAAGTGATAATGATTGCATCGAAAATATTTACAATGTTACTTGAACTTTACTGATACCAATGTCAAGTTGTGCAGCCATTGTTGCTATTTCATCGCCACTTGGAAACCTATTCCTGCCGAACATAGCTTCAAGTAAGGATTTCTGATCAGCAGAGAAGTGAGTTCTTCGCTTCTTTTACGAAGTCTTGACAACCAAATCAAGGACACTTTGGTTTGAAATGAGATCTGTATGGAAGAAAAAAAAAAGAAACGTTTGTGAAATTTCATACAACAGAGCGACAAGATGAGTAGCAACCATTATACTCCCTCGACTACCGCTGCCCAATAAAAATAGATTATTACATGTTAAGAACCTGATATCGTTTGTATTCACGAGTTTTTAATACCATATCGCGAGCGAGCCTTCGAGCGTGCGGAAAAGTCTGCAAAGAAATAGTGTCTTCCGATGAAGCTTTCTTTTCTTTGGGGGGGGGGGGGGTTGGGGGGGGGGGTTGGTGTTTGCGGAGGATTCCAGCATAGAAATTAATACCATAATTAAAGACTTTCATTCACCTTTGTTCTGCAAGCGCACAGAGGGGTTTGTCTCCTCAAAGTCCAAACGACGACTCTTCGCCGTCTTCCAAATCGACGCTCGGAGGAGTTCGGTTTCCATCCCTCGATCACTCGTTTGGACTTTGAGGAGACAAACCCCTCTGTGTGCTTGCAGAACAAAGGTGAATGAAAGTCTTTAATTATGGTATTAATTTCTATGCTGGAATTTTGAAGATTCTAACGCGGTCAAAAAGTGTGCAACTATCCCCAGGTACCTTGAAGCAGTTAATCTGCCTGGGATGGAGTACAGTTAAGCCGGCGAAATTCTGGGCTGTGAAAGGTTTAAATTTCCTGCGCTGATTTTTCGAGGCTGAAAAATGTTTTTAGCGACGCGTGAAACTTGATTTGTGCAGCCTTATTTCATGATTAGGCCTACCATCCACACTTATCCGGAAACATTGTCCACCGAAAACGGAGCTTTTCGAAAACGCTCTTCAAATCGAGAGAATTTGAAAACGCAGGGTTTTGGTTTTATAATGTGGACAGAAGACAATTTGAAATCAAAGCTTCTCGAAAACACGACGTCATGTGGATTAACCCCAGCCCTCAAGGGTCCAATTTAACGTTTCTTTCACCAGTGATTGTTGCGTTTTCAAATTTCTTCGGCGTACTGTTAACGGAAAACATTTTATTTTAAGAGAGAAAACGCCGTTTTCAAATTTTTCCGGCGTAGTGCCGGGACGGGGCAGAGATAGCTTGCCAACCACATTTCTTAACATTTTAATTATTACTCCGAACCGTGACTTTGTAGTCAACAATCAAAATGCCCTGACTGATATGATGAACTGACAATTATGTGAAATCATCGTTAGGTTTCCCGTGACTTTTTATGTGGGTTTTCTTTTATCACACTCTTACTACTCGCCCATAAGAAATATAAACACGGCCACTTAACAGTAAAGTAAATGCTTGCCAAGAGACAGAATGACTAACACCAACAGGATCAGGAAGCGGCAGTTGAACAAGTTGAATATGCTGTTTTTACGCCCCTATCATTATCGCTGTGGATTTATCATTTGTGTCCAAATAATTCTTCAGCCCCCATTTTGTGTAAGCACGCTGCTGCATCAAGCAAATTTTCTCTCAGTTCTCGAGATGCACTTATTAGAACTCCCACTGTATTATTTTTGATATAGCAGGATTTTCGAATGGCTGTGATTCTAAAACTGCCTGAAGCCTGCGCGTTTTCGGGAAAAAGACGGAGATTACGATAACGTGACGGCAAGCGAAAACGTATGCTACAAATGAAAGGCTGCTGGAAACGGGCAAACGGCAACAGAAATGGCCACATGACTAGTTTCCCCGCCATTTCCAGACAGAAGAAAGATGGAAGGGGGCTGAATTTTTAACCCCATTTGTTCCCTTATTTCATTTTGGGTTAAACTTAGGACTGCGGTCTACTATACTAAACAACAGTCCGTTGCAGTGGAACCTGGAGCCTTAAAGTAGGTGCTGTGGAGCCCTGGGGGAGCCCCACTGTCTTAGGCCCGAAGCCCTGGAGCCCTAAAACCCTGTGGGACCCTGCGTTCTCAACAACACGTGTTTGGACCGCACAAATATAAATATATTTTCGTGAACAAAATTAGTCTTTACGTCGTTTGCCTATTTATTATTAATTGGGCAGTGTTAATAGCTATTAACCTTACCTTTTCTTCTGTGAACCTTGATAACTTCGTACTTTCCTTTCAGAACCACTCGTTACACTACAAGCGTGAAATATATATAGCAGACGCTTAAATCTGTCTGGAAGGATTACATCGTGAGTCTCTAGTATAACAATTGCCACTATTGCTTCGCCAAAGTTTTTGCTCCTAGAGATACTATATATTCCGCCTACCCATTGCATTCAGATGGGTTTTCACTCAGTTATTTGGTGCTTGGAAGCAGAGTAAGTGGGTCGGTAAAGGACTTGCATGTAATTAAATTTACTACATCAAAAACGATAGACGCAGAGAGAACTAAAAATTCGTCGTCTGTTTCTCGTTTACTGAGTAGTTTCACTTCGTAGACAGCATAGATTTAAGTAACGCTGAATTTTGAAACCCAACATCAGAGCTCACAGCCGTACTTATCACTTTTATAGGTCTTTTATACAGCATGCACCCCGGGGCATGCACCGTGCTGTTTCTAGCCTGCGAACAGGCTCTCGGTTGAGTTTAGTGCGAGCTAGCCGAGTGTGGTTTCTGCGGTCGAGCGGGGCGAGCCGAGAGCGGTCTGGTGACGAGAGAGAGCAGGGTCCGAGCAAAAAGGTGTGATGCAGTAGATTGCGGTCCACTGAAACGAGCAGATTCCGCTTACTTACACTGGAACTTATATTTCTAAAGAAATTCCACGAAACTCCCTTCTATATGAAGAAGGAAGGTTTTTGGTGCATTTTTGTTCTGAGGCAATGGGAAAAGGTGAGTTTTTCAGGTTGCCTGAAAACAGGACTTCATACTTAGTTCGCGCTGTAAGATCTGCTCGCGCTAGTTGTTCGCGTAATTTTTTGCATTTGTTTTGACTTGCGAATAAACGTTATGAAAGTCTTTACTCTGGTATCGCCGGTTAATTTGTGCGTTTCTCAGAACAATCAGAATAATGCTTAATCATAACTAAACTCTGTTTTCGATCAGTTTCTTATTGTTTCTGCTTGTCTGACGCGTACAAGTAGCTAATTTGCATAATGCAGCGGGTGCACTTTCAAGTCCGAGTGGGTGTTTTTAATTTCTCAATATAAAATCTTGTCAAAGTATTTTTTTCCCCATCTTTTGTGCTGAGATGATGCGATAATTTTTTGCCAACGCTAAAAGGCTACTAAGATCACGGTTTCTTCATAGTGAACTTTTATACTGCGAAAATGAAGAAGACAAGGAGTTTTGAGAACTCAAACAACAAAATGAAATTGTTATTCGGGTTGATTGAAAAGTGCTACCGTAATTTTGCTGATTTAATATCTCTGCTGTCTTCCCACATTTCCAACTAAACTTCTAACATGTTCTCAAATATTTATCAAATCAGTCAAACATATATATAAAGCTAGATATATTGTTTGAGTTCGATGTACGTTTTTACACGAAAGAGCGTCAGTAATTGAAGTCAATTTGTCATGCTTAGCTACAAAACACGGATCGCCGGGCGCTCCTTTTCATCGAAAACCAGCGATTAATTGGATTTTCACACAAACAAAACTGGGCAGTATTTACAAACGAAAGTTCTTATGCCTTGATGAGGCATCACGTGTTGCTTGCAATTCAGACGAAACTCAAACAAGCAAAATTTTATTAATTATTTTTCGTTCGCGATAGACTCTATGGGGAAATCCTTGCAAGCGTGTGGCAAGAGGAGAGAAACTTTGGAGTTCTCAAACGCTTGTATATCCAAATATATCCAACTGGTTTTTTTACTCTGTGATGTAAAAGCTATCGATCTTCAACATATGTAAAATTTAGAGTGGAGTAATGTGTATCCCGACTTGGTCATGATAAGCGGGACATACCTGCGTTCGACATTGTCTTACTTCACTCAAATTTGGGTAGCCTACGACGAAACTACATCATTACAACAGACGTAAACGTATTGACTTTTGGGTCTAAAGCATCAAAAAGCCTTTTGAAAATACACCACTGGTGGCTCAAAAATAAAGAAAGAAAAGATGATTTTCAGTTCGTCGAGAGGAGATTTTTGGCAGCCATTAATCTCGCCGGAAGCGCGGAAGGAGCGCTCGTGTCAGTCTTTCTCCGCATCACATTGGGCCTTTTTCCGCTCTGAAAGAGCGCGCTCCCACTCGCTTCGCTAGGGGATTCTTTATTTCATGCTAAACGGCTCGTGGATTTCTTTCTTTCTTTTTTTTTTTTAACGGCTCTCTTCGCTCGCTGAATATTTTTTCCGCCCTTGCTGGGAGCCTGTTCTCAGGCTATGCTGTTTCAGATATAGCTTGCGAACAGGCTTCCCGTTGGGTTTAGTGCGAACTAGCCGAGTGTCGTTTTTGGGTTCACGCTAAACGGCTCGCGGATT
>NC_138155.1:7781200-7799200 GCF_964199315.1 Orbicella franksi
CATTGCTTGACTGCTGCGCCTGATTACTGGTCCAAAATAGGTTAAACACATAAATTCAGAGTACTCTTACCTGAAAACTCGAGCTCCCAACAGAACGTTTTCGACACGCGTAGTCGATAAACTCTTTCACTGGCGAGAGAAGCAGGATTTAGCTTCGCTGATCGTTCGGTAACAGTTTGGTGTGATGTCTAACGACTTTACCGACGAAATCAAATGTATACGTAGATTTAGATGTCTAGTACCGTCGTCTAAATCCGAAACGAGACCCGTAGACGTTCAATTATCGTTCGTGTAAAACCGAGAGAAAATGGATATTATTCTTTGGAATATTTTCTGACTATGAACATCGGACGATTTCTGTTCCGGACTACCAGTCAGAGGACACCGAATAGTTCCGAACACAATCCGAAAATTGGACACTGCTTACTTACGCATTTGATGACATTCTGGCTTCAGCTGCCTAGCAGCAGTAGCCACAAAAACCGCTCTAAGAATGAATGAAAACCATGTCTGCACACGGCAAGTTGGATAAAGTAAAGAATGAAAGAACGGGTCAGTAGGGTATTTTGCGAGTTGTATAGTTGCGTGTTTCGATTATTACAACATTTTTTACGTGTACATTTTACCTTATGGTTGACTTGAATTGATAAATCACGATCGATCGTAACGTGCCTGGCAAAATTTTGTCTATTCCTCGGCAGCCAAAATTACTTTTCTGAGGAAGGTGTACTTGCTGACTAGTGTAAAAAGGTAAGGTCTGCAATCGAGCCAAGTGGCCAATCAGGCCGGAGCTTATCCCGGTTTCCGTAGCATGAAGCGACTAGGAGTATTTCTACTCCCCCCAACGCCCTGGATGGGATGCTAGTCCATCACAGGGTTACCCTCAGCATTAAACCATGTATACACCTGGGTGGAGAGAGGCACTGTGAGAGTAAAATGCTTTGTCCAGGAACACAACGCAATGTCCCCAGCCAGAGTTTGAACTCAGACTATTCGATTCGGAGACGAGCGTACTAACCATGAGGCCACCGCGCCTCCACAGCGTTTGCTTACTGGTACTCCAATAATCATAGACTCCAGTCTCGCAGCTCGCCACTCGCAACTCGCAAATCGCAACTCGCACACCGCAACTCGCAAATCGCAAATCGAAAATCGCAATTCGCAACTCGCAACTCGCATCTGGCATCTGGCAACTGGCAACTGGCAACTGGCAACTGGCAACTGGCAACTGGCAACTGGCAACTGGCAACTGGCAACTCGCAACTCGCAACTCGCAACTCGCAACTCGCAACTCGCAACTCGCAACTCGCAACTCGCAACTCGCAACTCTCCAATTCGCATTCTTTTCACACTTATAGAACTACAGCTGAACTACAGTCCTCGGTATAACAAACAATATTCTTCGCCCCAGCAAATAATGAAATGTATGGAAAAAACCTCGATAAAATGAAACCTCGTTAAAGCGAAAATATTCTTCTAGTCTTCCCTGAAGTAATCTTCATTTGAAACGTTAGCGTTCAAACATGGCTACTTTCCCAACTTTTACAGGAAGCCGTATAACTAATTTTTATGCACCCGCATATAGAGAGTAATTGCAGGCAGTTACTAATTTCGTAGCTCAAATTGGTCGAGTTTAAAATTTGTAATTTTAACCTCGTCAACTTATCTGGTCAATTTTAATATTTGTAACCCCAAGTGTCTACAGTTAGCCTTTTCAATTTGCCTTTACAATTAGCCTTTGCAATTCATCTTCCAGTACTCTTGATGAACTTTTAGTGAGTTCTTCTGCGCAATTACATTTTCTCTTAATTTTTGGTCTTTAGCCACCTTATGGAGTCCTCCGTTCTTGCTGGTGTCAAACACCACAGACATTGTAGCCATCGACTACAAAACTGCGGAAGTTCGTTCCATAATTTCCGGTTTATCAACAGCTGTTGCCCTAGGTATCCACTTCAGTCTTGGTTTCATATTCTGGAGTGATACAGCAGAGCGAAACATCAAACGTTTCCGCACTGACATGGCAAGCACGACAACAATTATCACCGATATTGGAGTTTGCGATGGGCTGGCGGTGGACTGGAGGGTGTCACAGCTGTATTGGACCGATATGACGCATGGTACCATATCAGTATCAGACCTGGATGGCAATAACCAAGGTCTTTTAATTAACTCGAGCCTCGATGAACCTCAAGCAATAGCTCTGGATCTCGATAACGGGTATGTACAATCACATTAATTATAATTAACTACTCCGCACCCGTGTGCGTGGTACGCCCCAGAGCGATAGCTCTGAATCGTGATAACAGGTAAGTATTATTTAACAAATGAATTCGAAGAGGTCGAAAGCACTTTAAAAATGTCGAGTTTCTAAATAAAACATGCATTATGAAAAGAAACTAGCGATCTGCCTACGTTCCCTGGCTGAGCAGTTTAATTTTTCTATTACAAACGGCTATTTATACCTAATCGTACATTGTTCACGGTACGCTTCAGCGGCATATATGTCAGGCGAGTTTCGTCGAGCAATGGTTCGTATTGTGGCATAACGTAATCAAGACAAAATACCCATGGCGAGAGCAAACGAACCAGATATGCCCCCCCAAGTGTATCATAAAAGGTACGATTAGGTATTACCGTATACAAATTTGGCCAAGCGAGCATGACATCGTAGCCATATCAGGTGAGTGACTTGATATCGCAGGATATCAGGACAGTGGAAAAGGCTTCTGATTGGCTTACTGCGAAATTGGGTACAGTAGTGCGCAAAACTGTTACTCTCTTAACGCTTTTTGCCATTTGTCCCACTAGTTGGTGTCAACTTCTAGATAGGGGCTTATTAAAGACATTAGTATAGTTGACACTGTGGAGTGTTTCTGCCGGCAATGGGAATGATGCATTAATAATCAGAAAAACTGAGTGGCAAAACAGCTAATGGAATTCTATTGAATTACCTTCTCCAGTATTTGTTAGAGAATGTTGGTCCAGATCATATGCATTAACATTATTATTTTCTCAAGAGTAAGCGACACATTCCGTCGAACGTACACTGTCGATCTGTTTTTATTTTTGTTACTTTTTGTTCCAAATAATAAAGCCGGGCACGTATTCAGTCAGTCAACTATCATTTAACTTAACCACGCGTTTCCTGTTAATCCGTGTGCAGAGGTTCACAAGTCACAGATTTCAGTAAACTTGCAATTGGAGGTAGGCGAAAATTTCATGTATTAATTTAAACTCGTGATCTTACAGATTAATGATCTGGAGTGACACGGGAAGCTATCCAAAAATTGAGAAAGCTTCTCTGAGTTGAAATCATAGAGTCACCGTTGTGACAACATATCTCTTTTATCCGAATGGTATCGACCTTGACGGAGGAAATAAACGCATCTTTTGGGTGGATGCAGGATATGACAGAGTGGAGTCCGTCAGCTATAATGGCAGCAACAGGAAGACACTTTTTCAGCAAGGTGGCTTACACCCATCTGGATTGGTGTTGATTGCCCCTTTCCTGTTTTTTACCGCTTGGAGAACGCATCGTGAGGTTCATAAACTGGACGCTTCCTCTGGAGAAGTGCTCCGCAGTTACAGTACCAACGGCGGAACACCTATGAGCATAGTAGCCTATGACAGCACCCAACAACCGCCAGGTATTTAAGTGGCAGTCTCGCTAAAAGCGGTCCACTCGACTTCGGGACCAAAAATAATCTTCCTTCATTTTCTTCTCAGTGAAAGGGTTTGGCACATATGTATTAAAAAAACGCAATTTATTATTTTCAAATTCCTTATTTTTGCTTTGTTACGAGCCTAACTTGAATTTTGCCGACCGTGATCAGAAAGGTAAAACTCACCGATTTTGTGAAGCGTGCTACGTCCCTTAAAATGCAGCTCACGGAATGTTGCTTTCATACGAATTCTAAGGTACATTCATTACTTTGACTGAGAAATATGGAGACTGTTGGGAAAATTTTAAGCCTAAGACTTTCGTCTTCTCCTAGTGTTACTTCTGCGGCAGAATTTATTCAAGGAACTTATCAGGAGGACGGCTAGGGTTAATTTGTGCAGACCGCCATTATTTACTGTTTGGAGTCTCGCAAGTCTTGAGAATTGATCACCTTTAAGGCAACCTTCACCTCTAAACTGATTCTACGGTGTATACTAGTATTAAAGGGAGCTATTTGCCTCTACTCAGATGGGCAACATACGAACCTGAACGGCAGAAGAAGTATTTTCACCGAGTACAAGGGTTATGGAAATGAGCTTTTACACGAGCGATAGTTATGTAAATACACTGACTGTGGCAGATTTTAATCTGCTCTCGCGTGCAAGCCAATGAGATACCCAGCGGTTTGAACTTATAGAATGGTTTATTAAGGTAAAAAATTTACTGTGAATTGCTTTTTTGCCTTCATTTAGAGCCAACTTTTGAGATTTTCTCCCTTTAAATTTGGCTAAATTTTAGTAGGTGAACAAAAGTCTCAGAGTAGGGGGTCTTCCAGCCTCGCTGGTAAGCTCAGATTTTTCCGAAAAATTTCCTCATTTCGTCAATCAAAGTAATGAATGTACGTTAGAATTCGTATGAAAACGAAACTCCGTTAGCTGTATTTTAGGGGACGTAGCACGCTTCGCAAAATCGGTGAGTTTTATGTTTCTGATCACGGTCGGCAACCTTGGTTCGGGCAAAATTTAATTTTGGCTAGCAGCAAAGCAAAAATAAGTTATTGGAAAATAATACATTGCTCTTTTATTCAGATGAGCCAAACTCTTTTCACTGAAAAAAAAAAATGAGGGAAAATTAGTTTGGTCCCCAAGTCGATTGGACCGCTTTTAGCGAGACTGCCACTTCAACGTTTCGACTTTTCAAGCATACAGAAATTTTTAACGATGATTTTTGCTTATAATCTTCACACAGGACATAGTCACATGATTGGGCCACTTACTCGCGCGACCCTCCGCGATAATCTAAAGCAGTCAAATTGTACGTTATCTTTGAAACAAAATAAATTAAAATGTCCTGAGATACCACTGCAGCAGTGTAAACAGATATGTAACTCTCCTGGCGCTGGGGACCAGTTTATTCGGGGTCAATTTTTAATCAACAGGCCCGGCAATTTCTATTTGTGTGTCAGAGATCGAGAAGGTATGCAATACTCGTAGTAGCTGTAGTTGTATACATTTAAGCTGCCTAAAGAAAGTACCTTAGCCCGGGTGTTGATAACAAGATGAAGCAAAAACACATGTTAATTCAACGCGTATGTTTGGTTTTCTTATATTCCCAATGCCTTTAAATCTAACATATCGTTATACTTGTTATTCAAGCATCAAGTCCTTGTGCTGTAAATAATGGAGGATGTAGTCATTTTTGTGTAACGAAAACGTCTGGTTACGAATGTGTATGTCAAACCGGTTTGACTGTGAAGGAAGATGGCAAGACATGTGAAGAAAGTAAGTAATCTTTCCCTTGCAAGATACTCCTTTTAATGTCCTATGAGCACTTTACTGTACTGGAAATGATATAGTTCCATCTATTCCCTGACATTGCTCGTAATTCTCGATGTATGTGTTTTGCTAAGAGAAGGTTAATTTGAGAACACCTTTGTTCATTTTATTTTTTATGGCGTAGCTGATGTGTTTTTATTTTTTATTTTTTTGATTTCAAATTATTTTCACTTTGTAGCGCTTAATCAATCGTCACCGAGGCAAAACCATAGAATAAGGAATAGGGCGGTTTTCAATTGAGTGTCGAAAGTAATCAGGGAATTACTTTGGTTTTGGTTTTGGTTTTACTACAGTTTGAGAATGGCTTAGTAGTCTAATTGGTGAGTGATTGGTTTCGGTTTTGGTTTTACGACACTCAATTGCAATCCGCTCTATCAAGTGCTTGTAAAAGAAACGACTTAGTGTTTGTGATCCAAATTGCAGGAGTGAAGAAGTTTATCCTTTTTGCCGACGCCGAAGACAACTCCACGAATTATATTTCGCTAGACGTCAACTATTACGTCTCTAAAACTTTGTTTAAACGTCGAAGTCAGCGCCCAATTGCATTGGACTTTGATCCTGTCGAAGATCGAGCGTACTGGTCAGAGGTTAATCATGGTGGAATTTTCACTGTTTTTTTTAAACAGAACTTCGGTAAAGATTTTGTTTTACTGTAATGTACAAGAACCTGATGGCTTAGCCATCGACCATGTGGGACGCAACATATATTGGACTGATGCAGGGACCAAAAGGATTGAAGTTGGTCGTCTTGATGGAACAAGTAGGAGAGTGCTGATTAAAGATGGCCTTGAAGAGCCCAGAGCGATTGTCCTAGCCGAGAGAAATGGGTAAATTGAGTCAGTCTCCTTGAAATGCGAATTATCAAAATGGGTGATTTTGCGCGCAGTGATATCTACCTATTACATGAATTTTTTTGCAACAAGTTAATTTTGCGATTTTGAAAAAAATCGCGAAATTAAAGTGGCGCGAACAAGAAGTGGCGCAAACATAACATGACGTGAAAACAAAGGACTCACATTATGTGCTGTTGACATATTGTCCCGCCGTTGCGTTTTTGTTAATTTTGACGTTATTATACCTGTGCACGTAGGTGCCAAACCACCCCCCCCTAATGTTTCATGAAGGCTATGTTTGCTTGGTTTATATATTTCTGAACCAAGTTTAGCAGATGAGCTTTTTTTGTTCTCCAGTTTATTTTAATTTGGAAGTTGTGACAAAATGTCAGATTATGACGTCATAATTGATGACGTCACCAAAACGTGTTCTCATTTTTTGTAAAATGTGATGTAAAGATTATATCATTAGAAAGGCCTTGACTTGAGGAGTAAAATGCCGGAAACCGTTTTTTGCTATGATGATTATTTTTTGAGATATGGTATATTAAATATTTTTTTGTTGTCGCCCCCGGAATTTGCTTAACCATACTGTCCTTGTTAAGTCAGTCTCTCTGGTTTATTTTTTTCAGTTTTATTCTAGGAAGGCTAATAATCTAGAAAAATAGAAAGTTTGATGTTGTCAAAAATCGTGTGGTTTTAGGAATTTGATTTTCGCCTTTGTTAGGATGGTATTAACAGTAAAAAGCAGGTGACGTCACAGGTTATGACGTAACAGAACTAATTTTAACGCAATAACACTAGAGGGATAATTTTTTTATTCCGATTTTCTTCTTTATTTTTGCTTTAGTCATCTCGCACATCACATGTGCAACATAGCTGCATTTGCTGGAACAAAATTACGGCTCCAATTTGAGTTATTTTTCATATTTAAAAATGCCATATTTCATTTAATTTTTGTGATATGGACAAAATGTTTTCAGGTTTCAACTCCCCTTGATGTGCTCTTTCAAACACGTTGTAAAAAATTTGCATATTAAAAACTTCAAAAGTGGCAAAAACATGACGTCATCACTGTGACGTCACAAATTTGACATTTACTAACATTTTTCACGTAAATATAATTGGCAATAGGTCTCCTGCCCATCTGCCAAGTTTGGTGTAGGAAGAGTCAATACTTTTTAAGTAATGCGAAATAATGTGAAATACCCAAGAACTGAAGAAACATTTGGGGGGTGGTTTGGCCCTAAGTGGTGGTAAAGTCGGTTTACTGAATTCAAGATCATGTTAAAGTAACATTGCCAAGGAAACATATTGTGTATTGCTCAAAAGCGCGAAATTAAAGTGATTCAAAATTCAAAGTTTTCGCAAAATCACGGAATTTAAGTGTCGCGAAATATGCGCAGCTCAAAATTGCAAAATAAACGGGTCGCAAAAATTTCATGTAACGGCGGAGCTTCGGCGCCAAGCAGAGCCCCAAACCCCATATAGGAAAGAATAGGAAACCCATGAATTGATTTTCTCATGGTTATCATGGCTAGCGGTATTGCTCGTTGGCGCGTGCGCACGAAGACGACGGAGACGGGCAGTATGGCGGCCACACTCCAGCCAATAGGTTGAAAGAGAAATGCAGCCGTAGTTTATAGCGTTCTCCTTTAGTACTGGACAGCCATGTTATGGTCAGTTGACACCTGTCAAAACAAGGTATCCGCTGACCAGTATCACGTGACCATATCGCAGGCTCAAGTTTAGAGCTCATCAAGGTCACATGTTTCCTTGAACTTGAACGCTGACCAAGTATAGGTTTTCGATTGGATCGCGGGGTCAATTTAGGTTAACTTTTTGTAAACAGGACCTGGTTGCTCGGAAGCGGCTAACACTAACCCAGGATTATAAAAGTTAACCGAAGTATAATTTTTTGAAATGTTTTTCACTGCTTTTGTTTTGTGTATTTTGAAGACCTCGATGTTATTCAAACTCAAAACAGAAGGCCAAACAACATAAACAGAAAACCTTACCATACTGCAACTCAAATCAAAACTCTCGCTTATCCAGGGTTAGCTTAATCAGTTTTCTTAACCCGGCCCAGGAGCTCCGCTTTTAGGCTTGGTCAAACCTGTATATTAAGGATGTGACACCACATTGATTAGTAAGTTCATTGTACCAACAACGTCGCTAAAAGGCGTCATGTATAACAACACCTCTCCACATGAGTTATAGGTACGAAAACGTGTCGCTACACATCGAAGCCTAGTTAAGTGTATTTTTAATGTCGGTTTTATACAGCAAAGAATGTGGACAGGGCAGCCACAGTGAATTGACTTTCTATGATCTTTGGTAGACTTGAACGCTTATATCGTTAGCTGAAAGACTACCAATGTCATTTTGATTCTCGACGCCAAAGTTTTAAAAGTAGGTATACGTCATTGTTATCCCAATGTTGGACTTACCATTTAGAGTACATAATGTAAATTTGTTAGTTTTGTTTTGTTGTTGTCATTTATTTATTTATTTACTTATTTTTTGCTTCCAGTGTGATGTTTTGGTCAGATTGGGGTGCTATTCCAAAGATCGAGCAAGCTGAGATGGACGGTTCGGCAAGACGAACCATTGTAACAGGAAATCTTGGCTGGCCAAATGGGCTCACTTACGACCAAGCGACAAACCATCTGTTTTGGGCTGATGCCAAACTAGACAAAATCGAGGAATTTGACCTCAATGGAGGAAAAAGATCTAGACGGTTAATAGTGTCACCTGTAGCTAATATCCATCCTTATGGACTAGCGATGTATCAGGACATGCTATACTGGACAGACTGGAATACCAAGAGCATTTCACGTTTCAATTTCAGCAGTAGGAAGCAGGAAACGATAATTTATGGCCTTAAAAAACCAATGGATATTCATGTATTTGATCCGTCCTTGATATTTTCAGGTACCTAGGTGTTGTTCTACCTCTTATAAATATGTATAAACTTGTAAAGGAAAAAATGAAGAGTTAGGTGTAAAACTGTATTTTTAATTATTAGGTCAGTAAGGTGTTTTGTTACATCCCTTTATCCATCTTCAGGTCCTCATAATTGTTCTCGAAACAATGGACTTTGTAGCGATCTCTGCCTTCTGAAACCAGGAGGATACCAGTGCGCCTGTCCAACAGGAATTGCCTTGAAATCGGACGGAAAAAACTGTGACTATGGTAAGGCATTTTATTTCAATTCTTCTGCCGCCTTCCGTGAAAAAAAAATCGGAGAGACCACTCCTGGAAAAATTATGTCGCCGTAAAATCTTGATTACCCTGCGTTAATCTCGCTTTTATAGTTTAAAATTTTAAATCTCACTCCTAAAGTGTAACAACTTTCTCATTGTGGATATTTTATCACCGCGACCGATAAAATTCATAGCCTTCGAGCAGGCTGTAGTGTTTAGGTTTCGCACTCAAACGCTGGTTTCTGGTTTTTTGCTTTGGTGCTCGATCGCGAGAGTTTTAGAACATATACACATATTTTAGGATAAATCGCTAACCTTGAGCAGGTTTATCAATGATAATACGTAGACACTCTCTCTGAGTTTTTCTTTTGAAGGAGGCTGTAACACAGTCTACCTATAACATTTTAAATTTAATAGCCATTAAAAACCTAAGTGCAAGATGTAATTTTTTAAGTTTCTTTTGCACCAATAGTGTGAATCGTGCGAATGGTGCGAACGGTGCAAATATTGCAAATAGTGTGAATAGTGCAAATAGTGTGAATAGTGCGAATGGTGCAAATGGTGCAAATGGTGCGAATGGTATGAATGGTGCGAATAGTGCCAGTGGTGCGAATGGTGGGAATAGTGTGAATAGTGCGAATGGTGCGAATGGCGCGAATGGTGTGAATGGTGCGAATGGTGCGAATGGTGCAAATAGTGTGAATATTGCCAATAGTGCATGAATAATGCAAATATTGCAAGTGGTGTGAATGGTGCAAATGGTGCGAATGGTGTGAATGGTGCGAATAGTGCAAATGGCGCGAATAATGTGAATGGTGCGAATGGTCTTAATAGTGCAAATAGTGCAAATGACGTGAATAGTGCGAATGGTGTGGATAGTGCAAATGGTGCGAATGGTGCGAATGGTGCGAATGGTGCGAATGGTGCGAATGGTGCGAATGGTGCGAATGGTGCGAATGGTGCGAATGGTGCGAATGGTGCGAATGGTGCGAATTGTGCCAATAATATCAATGATAATACGTAGACACTCGTCATGACGGAAATCATTTTGAGAACGAAACTTTTAGAAAATGGTGACGTCCCGATAGTCATGTGATTTTCTGTCCGAGATTTCCTCAAACACAAATCCAAAATGACCGGAGATTGTTGCTTTTTAAAAATTATCCAGCATAATGTGGACAGAAAATATTTGATGCATTTTCAGAGTCAAAACGACGTTTTCAAATTTCCTGGACCCAGTGTGGACGGAGCCTAAATGAAAGTTATTTACATGCACTTGTGTCGTTTTTTTTTTTATGGAACGCTAAAGCAACATACGGTTTTGTGCCAATGTGACAAGCTTTCAGCGTTAAATGCCACATGCTTAAAATGTTTAACGTGGGCGATTCAGACTAGTGTGTTAAATTATGCTGTATTTCCTCGATCGTTGCTAATCTAATCAGTTTCAATAGGCGGATTATTAAGTACCCTAGGTTTCCCCAGCACACGGCCTCTCTTCCAGAATGTTTCTCTATAAATAATCTGTTATTCAAAACTTTAAATTATTCGAGGTACGATATATTTATTAAGGAGAACGTACGGTTACATTTCAATTTCTTGGATCCACCCCTCAGTTTGCTAATGCTGTTGTTTTATTGCAGAATTAGAAGAAATTGAAGATACGCCCTACTTAACAACACAGGAGACGCGTAACACTAAAAACCAGGCGTTCGGATTTTTACTAGCCATTGCAGTAGGATCCATTGTATTCATTACGCTGATTGTTGTCCTCCCCGTTCTCGTACATAAACGCTATCTGTAAGTTCGTTAGTGCACAGTAGCAAAAAATGAAATAGTATAGAATAGCAAAGAATAATATAGCAGAGGCACAATAGGACGGTGGCAAAAGCGCGGCATATAAACGAGAACACGGACTACTATGAAACAGTTGAGAATTAGAAAACAAGTACCGTGTTTCTATCGAATTTTGGTATAAATCTACTAGCGTGCTATCACGAATGCCGTTCTCTGATTACCTACGCTACTCACTATCTGTTTAGCAAATAGATTCCATGTTACCGTGCGTCTGTTCAGTAATAGATCACAGATGACGTCAGTCAAAATGTGGTGAGAAAAAAAGTGGCACACGAGGCGATAGCCGAGTGTGTCACGTATTTTCTTACCACATTTTGAAGTCTTCTGTGATCTATTACTGAAAAGACGCGCGGTAACATGGAATTTATTTGTTTTATACGATAAAGAAACAAACTTTTACAGGAAAAGCTTTTTCTATTTCAAAATCTTTCAACATAACTACAAAGCCGGCCTTTTCCCACTTTGGCAAATACGAAAAAAACTATTTGACGTGACATATTGTCTACAATCTTATTGGTTGCTATGCGTAGCGAAGAATTGTGATTGGTCCGGGAAAATCACGCCACTGTCAAACTTGACTCGAAAGTCGCTTCTCGTGGAATGAAAACTTATAGTAGGAAAGCAGATTTCAACTGCGAAATCTACAAATCATGAAGAAAATGCTGGATAAGTCAAGTCAGTTTTTGTCATCAGAGCAGCCCTGTGAGCCGAAAAGCTTGGACGTTACCTTGAATATTGCAGGAGTTGATAAATATGCTTGGAAAAGTTGCGGTTGCGGTCAACCTGGATTCGAGTTTTGAAGTTTTTGTCATCAGAGCAGCCCTGTGAGCCGAAAAGCTTGGACGTTACCTTGAATATTGCAGGAGTTGATAAATATGCTTGGAAAAGTTGCGGTTGCGGTCAACCTGGATTCGAGTTTTGAATGAAAGAAGAGTTAGTGATGGTGGAAATTTGTGTCTTCTGTGGTTTGTGATTCTCAAATCAGTTTGAAATAGTGTCGGAGACACCTTTTAGCTGCGATGCAGTTGGCCGTGAGTTGTAGTGAGCTATACTTTGCCCGCTGCTGTGTCCTGAAACGGATTGGAGCTTTCGCATCGGAAAGTAAGGTTATGTGTATATTTTAACTGATTTTAAGAAGCGGTTTTGATGTTTCATTCCTGACATCAATCAGTGTGTCAACAATTATTTTGAGACTGAGAAAAGTTGAAATTTTTAAGCAAATTAATCTCATAAACATTTTGTTTATTGGGTTTGTTAAATTCGAGATAAAGCAATGGCTCTCGGCTTCCCAAGACCAATTTTGTGTTTGTTTAGTCTCGCTCGACTGCTAACTGAGACTGTTCGAGAATTTTTTCTGAGTCATTTTCTCAAAAAGAAACGGCTTTATCTTTCTTCTTCCTGCTAGACTATGCTTCTCGTACCTGTTCAATGCCCTGACAAGACTTTTTGTACCTTATCTTTTGCCCAGCCATGTGTCATATTATCTAAATTCTCAAAACTTTCCGCCATTTTATAACACAGAGGGAAAAGCTTTGTAATGATGACGTCAATCGTGCGTCTGTCCTCTAATAGATCATAGGCGAGAACCAATCAAAATGCGAGAATAGCTTGGGTTATTATATAATCTGTGATAGAAAGTGAGTAGCATAGCAGTGTGCCGTTGTTAACAAAATGAAGGCCGCTTCTTGGCGTTTTCGAAGTGTCTGTGAAGAGGATTTAGATAAAGTTTCGAACGACTACTAGATATACTAAGACAATTAGATTATGAGCTCGAGATTTCTATGCGTGCACCCTCGTCAACTATCACGCGAAAGAAATCTCGAGCTCATAATCTAATTGTTTAATACATAGAAACAGGATTTTAAACCAATCAGTGCGCGTATTATATTTTCTTAGGGCTGTTTTTAATCAAGAAATAGAAAACATGTACCGTGCTTCCATCGAGTAATAGAAACAGGAGTGGAAGTTTGGGAGAAGAAGAAATGCTGTGGGACCACGAGCCTACAGGCAAGAGTTCCACGGCTTTTTTTCTAATTCTCTCAAACTTACACGAGTGCTTCTATCTTTAAATAAAACAAAAAGATTACGAGATGGAGACTACTATTTCGTGATAGTTTACGAAGGTGCAGCCCGAGTCAACTATCACAGGTAGAAATCAGGAGCGAATAATGTGACTGTTTTAGTATAAATCTACTAGTCGCCCAAACCTTTATCTGAATCATCTTCAAAGACACTTCGAAAACGCAAAGAAGTGACCGCCAGTTCGTTAACAAGCGCACACTGCTAGGCTACTAACTATCTAACACAGAATAGTGATTAGCGTAGCAAATCAGTGAACAGCATCCGTGATAGAATGCTAGTAGTTTTATCAGTACTTAAACCCGACAGAAACACATATTTAGCAGGAGCTGTTTTTCATAATAATGGGATAAGCAAAGAGAATTTACATTTTGATGATCAAAGTAAACAAATGGTTTTCTTTTTTCCTCGTGTTCCCATAGCATTTCTCTCTCTCTCCCAAATGTTTACTTTTGCTTCTTTATCTCGATAGAAACAAGGTACTCGTATTCTATTTCATAATTTTAAATTAACAGGTCGTGTAATAAAACGGTTTTTAATTGAGCAAGTTTGTCCAGGATAATGCTTGAAAATATAGACCTTTTTTCCTGCTCGGTTAGTACTATTAAGAGCTATGATCGTTGTTCTATCGGCATGGCTTTTGCACCTGCAAGAAAAAGATCATGGCAGATTTACAATTGCTGTTTATTCACTTTTCAACTTTTTGAACTTATTCTTTTTGTAGCCTTAGAAGAAAGATAACACCCAATGAAGTTAGACAACTACCGGGTCACACGACGGAGGAAAATACGGTACAACGCAATCCATCAAATCTGGCTGATACACTGATTGGCATTGAAATAATGGACACTTCCCGGTCCAGCTTTAGATCTCCAGGTCTCCAGGTTAAAAGACATTGTTGCTATATATTTAGTGCTCTTTTTGCTACTGTCTACGATGATTTCTACAGGTTGAAGACAAACCCCAAACTGGTAGCTTAGTAAGTCAGTAAAGTAATAATAAACTAACTTTGAAAGTTTAAGTCAACTTTGTAAGTAAGTAGTTTCAAGATTTGGGAATATTGAGACGGATTACGAAACAACTTGCACTTGAGTCTAATATGCAAACATATATCTTATATCTTCCAACCGACTTAAGGGCATCACCCTTGATAGTCGTTGCATGTTAGGTCCTGGTCGCACTTAGCTTAAACAATTTATCCGATGTCGTAAAATGTTGTCTACAATGTTTGTCTTAGAAGTTGTCCAAGACGATTAAAACGTTGCAGTTTCGGGTCGCACTTGAGGACAAAATTGTCTGTGACATCAATCTATAGTGGAAAACCCTTTCAGTGTTTGTCAGACTAGTCACTGTATACTACGCGAGCATTCTTGTATATATTTCCCTTTTTTTTATGCAAAGGGAATTGCAGAACAGGTTGCCATGAATCAACGTGAAATTGCTTTTTTTCTCGCTTTCTATTTGTATCGTCTTAACATGGGTGCAGCTAATGATACACAGAGAGTCATTCTCCTTTCTTTCATGACGTAAATACGAGCATTTCAAGGACAAACATGTTGATGCTAAAATTGCTGCAGTTGTACATCATTGTACTGATGGTGACCCCAAAACAACTGCCCTGTGCTGTACCTCTCCTGCCTATCTTAAGGGTTATCTGAGACGTTATCCCAAAAGGGAAAATTTGATCGAAAACCTGAATCATGACTAGATATGGGTGACACACACACTGCTCCCAGGCAGGACGACGGCTTCTTTGAAGATTTGTATCCTTGGGCAAGTTTTTGTCCTTGCAGAGACAAGTAGGTCACATTTGGCATGGTCAACTGATGATGGTAACCTGACAGTTTTCAAACTTGTAATTTGTCTTAATTAATTAAGTGCGACCCGGGCCTTAGTCATGGGCTACTACTTTTTTCTTTTATATTCACAGATTGAAAATGAGGCAGAGCAGGGTACACCAGACTGCAGTAACGAAACTCTACGCAGTCACCTTCCCACGTCATTTCCAAAATACATCACAAAATTAGAGGCTACGTTCAGCTGTATTGGTGGAGAGTTGAGTGCACCATTGGACTCTGACGTACGCATAATCGTTCCTAGAGGTGCGATTCCCGTTGGAATAAACCAACATGTCTTCTTTGGAGTGTTCTTTGACGAGACAGCATTGTTGCGGAATATCCCGGAAGCACCCGATAAGACTCTTATTTCTCCCGTTATTGAATGTGGACCTCATGACATCCATTTTTCAAGGCCAGTAGAAATTATCGTTCCACATTGCCTTTGCTTGAGCGAGGCTAAAAGGGAATGGATAACTGTCTACAGATGTGGTAAGTTTTCTGCTGAAGTCAAAGGTAGTTTGTTTGTTTTACGTACGAGTCGAAATTTCAAACTAGTTGTTTTCCTAGTGAGTCAGGCTATGTTCGTGGATACTAAATGGTAAATGGTGCTTGATCACTTTAACTATCCAGTGTCTGAACGAAACAATATTTTGTGGCGGTGTCCAGGCACCAGTGCTTGGGTAGCAAGTGTGAACACAGCCTTAGTGAGTTCTGTTCATCCTAAGGACTTCATGAGTTTTGACTCATGATACTTCACACGTTCTCCTCCAATAGTAAAACGTATTTGAGTTGGGATGCATAACAAGTCTCTCTTTAATTGTCAACAATGTCATGAATGAACGCTCATAATCTTCCATACATACCAAAAGAAGATTTAAATTTCGAGGTCCCCACAATAGTTGCAATAACTGGCACAGGCATAGGCTTAGGTATAGACCTAAGGAAAGACATGGCACGGTTTTTAGCTACCTGTAAGTAAAGACAAAGGAAAAGCATCGAGCACTAGCACAAACTCATTACCGAGGCTTGTCAGTGATTGTTTTTAATGACATTAAATCATAATCTGCTACCAGGTCGCTTAGGTTGGGAGAGAGTGGCCAATGAATCGGAAAATAGCAGTCAGTCCAAGTGCTGGTTTACGGTGAAAAATGACTCTATTCGCATAAAAACCAAGACGTTTTCTCTCTGGAGCATATTTTGCTGTGGCGGGCCAAGGAGGAAGAGAGCGACAGTTTTTTCCAGCAGGCCGAATCCCAAAAGCGACCTTATTTATGTACGATTCTACGTCTACAGTGATAACGAGGATTCTAAGAGGGTAGGTGATCTGTTGAACGACATTGAAGAGTTAAGTTAGAGTGCTAAAATATGCATGTCGTGAGTGATTGTGGATCCATTAAGTGGTTCTAATTCATGCTCAGTTCATATGTATACACCGACAGATCTATCATCGTTATCTTTCAATTTATGAGGAGATGGTTGGATGCATGCATGGTTAATTAGTGATTTTAAGAAGGAATGGATGGATGGGACATTAAATGGTTCAGTAGATAGAATACCGGAGCTTTTTTTGTAGAAGTTGTTTGTTGTTGTATATACAATGGAAGTAGTTATTTGCTATGACACTTTTGTATTTGCCATTTACTTGCATATGTGTCTTGCTTTTCACTAGCGCGTGGAGTTGATAAATAGAGAACGGTTTCCTGGATCGAAGCCAGCCAAGGAGAAGCCCTTCAGAATGTACAAGGACAACACACCGATCACAGTGAAACTCACCAAACTTGAAGATGGTTGGGAATTGGACAAGACCAAACGATACGCAGGTATAAACTGTAACTTTTATTCCAAAAAGGGAGCTTTTACCTAGGTATCACGATTGATAGATAGCAGATAGAAGATCTTTTTTAGTTTAGACTAACCTCACAAACGTGCAAAAAAGTCGCTCTACCTCTCCACTACCCCTACGTATAATCCGGGATGGTAAATGTTGTTGTTGTTGTTGTTATTTTTATTATTATTTTTTTTTTTATATTTTGGTGAAAACATCTCATACTGAAAATGAGAACGACTGGCACAGATGGGAGAAATATCTACTCCTGGCTTCTTTCACATCGTTGTCTTGCACATTTCACAACTCTTTTTTAAGCTATAATGCTAAACATTACAAAACACAGGAAGGAATAAAACCTACCAATAGAGTAGCCAACACTACAAAATTGAGATCTTAGCAGGACATGTATCCAAGAAGGTTATGGCTCAGTACTCGGGGGCAAAGTTGGCAGAAGGAAGACATTTAAAGTGTGGACTGAGAATTAGTGGCCCAATCGTTCGGTTCAGATTTACTTCAGAGCCCCTTTCATACACATTATCTAGGACATTCCACTAGCTCAGGCGAATTAATCTTGCGATTCCCCCTTATGAACTCACACGTCCAATATAAAATCTCCCTTGTTTGAGGCCTCTGAGAGTAGCGAGAAACAAACAAATAAGTTGTAAGTTCCTTTGATATCTTTATTCTCACAATCTTTAATAGCAGCAATCATAACCCTTTTTCTAGAAATGCTCTAACCCCTGACTAGGTCGTTGCGTTTTATCACTTGTACAGGTATACAACTACGAGAGAGCCAACGGAAATGGTTTTCGGTCAGAGGACTCCTGTGATTTTGCTGTGAAACCAGAGGACGGTCGAGATGTGAA